>NW_026536312.1:0-49967 GCF_028551555.1 Melozone crissalis | reverse complement strand
GTTGTGGGTTTGTTTTTTGCCCCTTTTTCCTTATTTTCGCCCCCCTCCCTGGCTCCATGGATGGTTAAAGCTTTTTCTCCCTTTTTCCAGAGACTTTGGCAGGGCACCTTCCCCATTTCCCCGCGGGGAGATTTTGGGGGGCGGCCTGTGCTGGTTTGGGGGGGATGCTCTGATCCCATAGAGGGGGGGGACAAATCCCTGTTGGATGTGATCCCAGGGGTGTCACCTCCCTGTCCCAGTCCCAAGGGTGTCACCTCCCCCTGTCCCCACTCTGGGGTGTCACTCCCCAGAGGACCCCCAACCCCAATCCCTCGGCTCCAGCCCCGATCCCGATGTCCCCAGGGGTGACAACGCTGCCAGAGCCACCCCAGGAACCCCTCGGGGGTCCCTCAATGTCCCCTCGAGGTGACCAGACCCCCCCCCCCCCGGGGTGTCCCCTCTGTCCCCACGTTGGGGACGCGGCGGCTCCAGAGCGGACGGCGCGGCCAGGGCGGGTGAGTGACCCCACATCTGTCCCCACGTCTGTCCCCACGTCTGTCCCCGCGTCTGTCCCCAAGCCCTGCATGCTCCAGAGCCGCTCTCACCCCTCCCTGGCCCCTCTGTCACCCGGGGGTGGCACCGGGGTCACCAATGTCTCCTGTGTCACCAATGTGTCCCCCCAGGGACAGCGAGGGGGTCCCCGTGTGCCACCCTGGGTCCCTCTGTGCCACCCTGGGGTCCCCGTGTGCCACCCCGGGGGGTGACAGGGCTGGCCCCAATAGCGGGGAGGGGTCTCTGGTGTCCCCCTGTCCCCAGGGTGGCCCTGGGGGGGTCTCGGTGTCCCCTGGGGGTGTCGGGGAGAGCCCAAAGCGAGGAAGGAGCCGCGAGGAAAATCTCGATTTGCACTTGAGCCCTGCCGAGCTCCCCCGGCCCGAGTTCTCGTGGGTTTGGTGAATTTTGGTCACAATTCCCCTTTGTCCCTGACTCTGAGCCTCTCCCGCTCTCTCGTGCAATTCCCCCAATTGGGGGGGGTCCCAAATCCCCCAAAATCCACCCAAAATCCCCCCAAACCTGGGGGACCCCGACCCCAAAACCAGGGGGGTCCCAACCCCTGATTTAAAGGGAGGGGACCCCCCCCCCCCCAATAAATTTTATGGGGACCCCACCCCACCCTGAATTAGAGGAGGGGTCTCCCCCCTTCCAGCCCCCTCCCCACATTCAATGAGCACTTACCTGGGGGGGGTTGGACCCCCCAAAATCCCCCCCCGGGACCCCCCAGAGGCAAAGGAAAAATGGGGTTTATTCTGATTTTTGGGGGGGTTTTAATGGGGTTTTATATTCAGAATTTTGGGGTGTTTCTGTTGGCTTTGATCATTTCCAGCTGCTCCCCCCCCCATTTTTCCATTTTTTTCTTTTCCCGTTTTCCTCCAATTTTCCAATTCCCTGCCCAAATTTCTCACCCCGGGAGCACTTTGACAAATGGGGTTTTTGGGGCTAAACCTGAATTTTTGGGTTATTTTAGGGATTTCTGTTACTTTTTTAAGGGGGGGAGGTCATTCCCTCTCCACCCCCCAAGTGCCACTGCCCCCCCCACCCAGGGCTGAGAAAAACAAATTAAAAAAACCCTAAAAAAAGGGATTTTCACCCGTAAAAATGGTGAAAACCTGGAAAAAATCCCAAACCCAAGTGCAATAGGGGGGGGGGGGGGGGGTCCCAACTCTTGGTGCTATAAATGAAATTTGGGGGGGGGACAGCCCTGTCACCCCCCCTCGGGGGTCTCAGCCCTGGGGGCTGCGGGCAGTTCCCCCCTCCCCAAAAATGATCCTGGGCCGTTCCCACCCCCCAAAACTGACCCCAAATCCCTTTTTGGGGGTCCTGGGCATTTCCTACCCCCCAAAATCGACCCCAAATCCCTTTTTGGGGGGTCCTGGGCAGATCCCACCCCCCAAAATCGACCCCAAATCCCTTTTTGGGGGGTCCTGGGCAGATCCCACCCCCAGAATCGACCCCAAATCCCCAAAGTGATTCCAGGATTGGGGAGGGGGGGAAATTCCCAATCCCAAATGGCCCCAAATCCCTTCCCGGGCTCCTGAGCAGTTCCCACCCCCCAAAAATGGACCCCCCCCAATCCCAAAACTGCCCCCAAACCCCTCCTGGGATCCCCCACCCCAGTCCCGGAATTCCAGGGGGGAATTTGGATCCATGTCCAGCCCCCTCCCCACCACCCCCCCAGCATAGGTTTATCCCTATTTTATTATTATTATTATTATAATTATTATTATTTTTGGCTTGCCCCCCTTTCCCTGCCCCCAGGGCTGTGATATCCCAGAAAATTCCCTTTTTTATTCCCCCCCTTCCCCTCCCAGCTCCAAACTTTTGAGGATTTTTCCCGCTTTTTTTCCGGCTAGGGGTAGATCCGCTTGTGAAAATGCTTTTTTGGGGTTTCTGTTTTTGGGGAGGGGGGGGTTTGTTTTTTATTTTTTGGTTCCTGCAAAGGCATTTCCCATTTCCCACCCCCGAATTCCCGCCCCGAGTTCCCCCGATCCCAGCCCCCGTTTGCTTCCGCTCTCGCTGCCGATATAACCAGGACTCATCCGTGTATATAAAACTTGAGCTGTTTCTTGACACATTAAAAAAAAAAAAAAAAGGCAAAAAAAAGGCAAAAAAGAAAAGACAAAAAAAGGTTAAAAAAAAAAAAAAAAAACCTAAAAAAAAGACGAGGAAAAAAAAAAAAAAAAAAAAACCAACAAACCTGTACATTGTGTAGAAAACAAAAAAAAAAAAAAAAAAGGAGAAAAAAAGACGATAAAAAACGACGGAAAAAGCGGCCAAGGCTCCCGGGAGCGCCGGGAAGGACCCGCCTGGTGTTGTGGAAGTGTCACGTCCGTGTCGTGTGCCCTCGTGTGTGTGACATGAACCGTGCAAGGAGGGGGGGCCGGGGGGCTCCACCCCCCGATTCTGTGCCTTTCACACGGGGCGGCACCGGACCCCTGTTCCTGTATTTGCACTGTTTTTATTCTGGATTGGCTTCCCGACAATACACGGCTCCAACGACCCCGCCTGCGCCTCTTCCTGCGCCCCAAAACCCGGGGAGGGGGATTGGGGAGGGGGTGACACTTGGGGGGAGGGGGTTGGATGGAAATTGCAGCGTTTCGGCACAAAAATCCAGGATTTCAGCCCGAAATTGCAGCATTTCAGCAAAAAAAAATCCAGGGTTTCAGCCCCAAAAGTTCCAGAATTTCAGAAAAAAATCCGTGATTTCAGCCTGAAATTCCAGCATTTCAGCCAAAAAAATCCATTATTTTAGCCCGAAATTCCAGCATTTCAGCCCCAAAAGTTCCAGGATTTCAGCAAAAAAAATCCAGGGTTTCAGCCCCAAAAGTTCCAGAATTTCAGAAAAAATCCGTGATTTCAGCCTGAAATTGCAGCATTTCAGCCAAAAAAATCCATTATTTTAGTGTGAAATTCCAGCATTTCAGCCCCAAAAATTCCAGGATTTCAGCAAAAAAATCCAGGGTTTCAGCCCCAAAAGTTCCAGAATTTCAGAAAAAAATCCGTGATTTCAGCCTGAAATTGCAGCATTTCAGCCAAAAAAATCCATTATTTTAGCCCGAAATTCCAGCATTTCAGCCCCAAAAATTCCAGCATTTCAGCAAAAAAATCCAGGGTTTCAGCCCCAAAAGTTCCAGGATTACAGGAAGAAGAATTCAGGATTTCAGCCTGAAATTCCAGCATTTCAGCCAAAAAAATCCATTATTTTAGCGTGAAATTCCAGCATTTCAGCCCCAAAAATTCCAGGATTTCAGAAAAAAAACATCTGTGAATTTTGGCCCAAAATTGCAGCATTTCAGCCCGAAATTCCAGCATTTCAGCAAAAAAAAAAAAAAAAAATCCAGGATTCCAGAAAAAAAAATCCATGATTTTAGCCCGAAATTCCAGCATTTTAGCAAAAAAAAATCCAGGGTTTCAGCCCCAAAAGTTCCAGGATTTCAGAAAAAAAATTCATTATTTTAGCGTGAAATCCCAGCATTTCAGCCTCAAAAATTCCAGGATTTCAGAAACAAAATCTGTGAATTTTAGCCCAAAATTCCAGCATTTTAGCCTGAAATTCCAGTGTTTTAGCAAAAAAAATTCCAGCATTTCAGCCCCAAGAATCCAGGATTTTAGCCCGAAAGTCCAGCATTTTAGCAAAAAAATCCAGGGTTTCAGCCCCAAAAACTTCCAGCATTTCGGAAAACGTACTCCAGGATTTCAGCAGAAAAATCCAGGATTTTAGCCCAAAACTCCACTATTTTAGCAAAAAAAATCCATTGTTTCAGCCCAAAAATTCCAGCGTTTCAGCCCCAAAAATTCCGGGATTTTAGAAAAAATATCCATGATTTTAGCCCGAAATTCCAGCATTTCAGCCTGAAATTCTCAGTGTTTTAGCAAAAAAAAATTCCAGCATTTCAGCCCCAAAAATCCGGGATTTTCGCCCAAAATTCCAGCATTTTAGCAAAAAAATCCAAGGTTTCAGCCCCAAAAATTCCAGGATTTCAGAAAAAAAATCCATGATTTTAGCCCAAAATTCCAGCATTTCAGCAAAAAAAAGAAAATCCAGGATTTCTGCCCAAACCAATGGGTTCGCTCTTGGTAAAATTTCTGGCATTTCAGCCCAAACTTCCATCGTGTCAGCCCAAAATTCCAGCATTTCAGCCCAAACCCTTGCGTTCCGCTCCCAGTTTTCAGGATTTCACACCCAGGTTTTTATTTCCTGGCCAAATTTGGGGATTTCAGTAAAATTTCCCGAATTTCAGCCGAGTTTGGGTGTCAGGAAAAAAAAATAATAAAGATTTTAGGCCCAATTTCAGTCCAGAATTGTGGGGTTTGGTCCCAATTTCCAGGATTTTAGGCCCAATTTCTGTGTTTGGAATTCGGATCCCAATTTGCAGAATTCCAGTGCCCAGTTCCTGGATCCAGCCCCAAAATCGCTGAATTTAATCCCATTTTTGGCCTTCCAGCCCCATCTGCAGGATTTCATTTCCATCTTTCAGGCACAACTTTGGGGATTTTGATCTGCCGGGTTTGGTCCAAATTTGGACAATTTCAGCCCCAATTTGAGGATTTTGGGACCCCAATTTCTGGCTTGGGGTGGGGGTGGGTGGAAATGGGGTTTTTTTGCACAAATTTAAGGATTTTCCCCATTTTTTCCCTCTTTTCCATCGGGTTTGAGCTCGGGGCTGATGGCAAAGTGTGGGAGGGGGCGAGGGTGAGGATCCCCCAATTTTTGGAGAAAGGCTTAAAAATAAAATAAATTAAAACTTCGGCCTTTTGTAACAAATTTTTAATTAAGAATCATTTGCTGGGGTGGTAAATTAGGGGAGGGGACCCCAAATCCAGGTGGGCCTCCCCCCAAAATCCTCCAGGACGTGGGGACACAAATTTGGGTGTCCCTGTCCCCGATTTGGGGCTGACAGGGACCAGATCTGCTACAAAAGGAGTTTCATTTGCTAAATAAAAGACCCAAAAATGGGAAAAATTCTGTATACAAAGAGCCCCCGGGGGCGGGGGGGGGACAGGGCAGGGGACAGGGATGGATTTGGGGACCCCCAGGATGGATTTTGGGACCCCCCAGGATGGATTTTGGGACCCCTGGAATGGATTTTAGGACCCCTGGAATGGATTTTGGGACCCCACCAGGATGGATTTTAGGACCCTCGGGATGAATTTTGGGACCCCCGGGATGGACACGGGGGCAACTTTGGCACTTCGGACCGGGGGGTGCAGGGTGGGACACGAGAATGGGGGATCCCAGGCCAGGCTAGAGAAAGAGAACAGGTTAGAGAGGGAAACTGAGGCACGGAGCTGGGACAGGCACTTCGGAGAGGAAGACGGGTGGGAGTACAGGAACTCCCCGGGATCCTCCGGAAGATCTCAGCCGTTAACGCGGCTCCCGCTCCGCCCCTACGGGCCCGCCCAAACCGATCACCGAGTGTGGCCCCAGCTCCAGCTGCGCCTTTTCCGGCCAAGGCCGCCATTACCGGGCCTCTCCCTCAAGGTCTCCTGCAAGGTTCCCCTTCTTCCAGCCCCTCGGTCCCCTCTCCGCCACCGACACCGACACCGCGCCGGTCATGACCCAAGACCCGTCTGCGTCCGTCGCTGCTGCGTCTTCGCCCCGGTACTGAAAAGGCCAATGGGGGTGCTGTCACCACTTGTGTAAGTTACCGTATGGGAACCCCGCTCCCCTTCCTCCCCGCCCATCTTCCGCCCTGCCGGCGCTCCAGCGCAGTTCTGGGACACGGGGCGCCCCAGCTCCCCAGTCCACCCCGTGCTGCCGCCGCTCCAGCTCGGTCTCCCGGTACCGGCGCTCGGGCAGTGCCGCTCCTCCCCGCCGGGCCCGGCAGCCACCGAGCTCCCAGCTGATAGAGCATGAAGCGATACACGGAATAAACAAACTCCGCAAGCAGATATAGTTATGAAGTGGGTATGTGTGTCAGCGCCCGGCACTAGCGGGAGAGGTCTCGTGAAAATTTGTGGCCTGAACCTCGGGCTGTCCCTCATCTTTATTCACAAAGGTCTTCCATATGCAATACGTTGCATAACTTTGTCATGCATATTCAACCCCTGGCCCCGCCTGGCCTTGCATGGTAATCAGTCCACGCCCTTCTGGGACGGCGTTGTTTGCTGTGGTGGCCGCACGGGGGTCTCTGGTGCTCTCTGACGCTGAAGATTGTGGTCTTCCTCAGGACCGAACTTTTGAACTTTTCTCCTTTGCACGTGCACTTCGGTCCCTTGGTGCTTACCTGAGTAGTCTGTCGGCCTTGGTTAGCTTGGAGACAGAGGAGATCCTTTATCCGGGCTTTTTATATCTCTTGGTCTTCTCTGGTATTGTTCTTCATGCAAGAAATTTAAGAATTTTGCATTTTCCTATGCCCTTTTTACCGTGGCAGAGGTTTCTTAAGTTAAAAGGCTAAAATTCAACACATACTTCTACAGGCTAGGCTTTAAATGCTTAATTCATAATGCTAATTCAAGTGAACTCCAAAAATCTCCATTTCAAGCCCGCCGCTCGCCGTGGCCCCTCCGCAGCAGCCCCACGCCGCTCCTCGGGCACCGCCTGGGGGCGCTCTCCCAGCGCCGCCTGCCTCGGCCCTCCCCCGCTCCCGGCACCAATAGACCGATCCCTTCATCTAACTCTTTTTCTTTATTATATTCAATAGCCCTTCTCCCGTGTTTTGAGAAAGAATTTGGAGAGGGCTGCCTTTGAACTGAGCTCCTAGAGGGTTAACCTGAGCAGCCGGAGCTGCGGTTACGAGGAATTCGAGCTGAGGGCGGGACGGGGCCTGAGGGGAGGGCGCTGAGGGGAGGGCTTATCGCTGAGGGGACGGCATCGCGCCGAGTCTCGGCCCTCCAATGGCGGGACCTAGGCCGGTCCGGAACCGCCAGAGGGGGAGCATTTACGGGCTGTATCAGACGGGAGAGCGGTTCATAGAGCGTGCAGAAGGGAAGGATCTCAGGCGTGGCCGCGGACCAGCCAGATTCACCGCCGGGGCCGGAGCTGGGGTCCGGGGCAGGCGGATGCCGGAGAAAACCAGCCGAGCACGCGAGTAATTCATTCCTTTGGCTCTGCGCTTTTCCCTTATTCAGTCCCTTGCTGTTTTTTGTCCAAGTTTACTAAACCTTTATAATTTTGAAAGCGGGCGTAGTTTCGCACAGAGGGTTTGTGGTTCTTGTCGCTTCCAGGAACGTGGAAGAAGAGTGGCATAAGAGGAGGGACCACCATGACACTGCTGGCCGGTGCGAGGTGAGAGAAGTGAGGAGAATCCCCCAAAACCCGCAGCCAGCCCCTCTCCATCCCCCCCGAGCCCCTCTCGCCGCCTCGGCTTTTCCCGCAATTCCCGAATTGCCGCAGCAGCGACCCCCGGGCGGGGAGATCTGGGAGCAGAGAGGAGAAGTTGTGGGGGGACCTCGCTGTGGCCTGGCAGGACCTGAAGGGGCTTCAGGAAAAATGGAGGGAGAATTTTCCCAAGGGATGAGTGCCCAGATGAGGGGGAGTGGGGTCAGGGGGGGGATTTGGGTTGGGTTTGGGGTGGAATTGTTCCCTGTGAGGGCCTGGCCCAGGTTATTCCGTGGATTTCCATCCCTGGGAGTGTCCAAGGCCAGGCTGGAACCACCTGGGATAGGGGAAGGACCCTGCCCATGGAACTGGGTGGGATTTTTTGGTGTTTCAGGTTCCTTTTCATCCCAAACCATTCCAGGATTCCCTGGGCTGCTTTAGATGGGATTTTAGGGATCAATCCTTCCCTGGCCCAGGTTATTCCGTGGATTTCCATCTCTGGAAGTTTCCAAGGCCAGGCTGGACAGGGCTTGGAGCAGCCTGGGCTGGTGGGAGCTGTCCCTGCCCACAGGATGAGCTTTAAGGCCCCTTCCCACCCAAACCATTCCATGATTTGGGCTCAGCCTGGCTCCTCAGGGATGCCCTGGAGACCCAATTCCATGGGCACCAATTCCATGGGCACCAATTCCATGGGCACCATGACATTCTCTGGGATAATGCCCTCCAGGCTGGTCCCCACGGAGCACCTGAGCCATTTGTCACACACGGCCACGGTGACACTCTTGGTCCCAGCAGCCACCCTCATCTTTCCTTGGGAACGGGGTTGGGGTCAGTTTTAAATACCTCGAGTTTCCTCCTTTTCCCTTGAAAACAGAGTGTTTTTTTTTAAACACCACAAATTTCTGTGTGAGTGTGAATTGCTCCTCCTTGTCGCTCCATTTTTGTCACAAACCACGTCTAAAGCCACATCCTCTCCACCCAGGCACTTTTCTTCTTCCTCTTTGTGGTGCTCATTTTTGGGTGCTGGTGCCCCAAATCCTCTCTGTTTCTGGATATCCACGGACATATTTTGGATTGCTCGTCTCGCCATCCTCGTCCTCTTCCACCAAACCAGTGAGTGCCGGGTGCTCCTTGTTCCCTGGGAAGGAAATCTTGGGGTGGTTTTGGGGTTTTTGAGGGTCGAGGGCTGTGTGGGAGCACCAGAGCAGCTCCATGGGGTGGATTTGTGCCCAGTGTTGGGATCCAGGGCTGCCATGGAAACCTGCTGCTGGTGTCCATGCCTGGTGCCCATCTCTGGTCCAGCCTCTGCTCCAGATGTTCTCAAAACATCTTGCTCTGACGTCTCATCTTGGGGTGTTTTCTGGCTGAAAAGAGGGAGATTAGGCAAGGTTCAGCCCCAGCCCTTCCCCACATCCTCCGAGGGGGGTTTATCACATGAACCACCTGGTGGCTGCAGTATTCAGCAAATTTCCTGCCAGCTTATCTTCCCCTGCAGCTTTTTCCTGTCACGTGCTCCATTGTTTGTGTCCCAGGGGTGGCTGAGGCTGAGGGAGTCAGAAATTCCGAGCCGACCTTGGGGCTGGGCCAGGATCAGCTCCCGGTTAGAAAAACTGGGAAGGAGAACTCCATTCCCGGTATAAATTGTGTGACGTGGTTAACTGGAAATGGGAAGTTGCAAAAATAACAAAAACAGCTCCTTCCTCCTTAAATTGGTGAGCCAAGGGCATGGTGTGGTCACCGGAGGGAAGGGATGGGTCCAGAGGGATCCTGGACCTTGTCCTGGGCTGCACCCAAAGGAGGGTGGGAGGGTTCTCACTGATGCAATGGTGAGAGTCCACCTGGAATGGTGAGATCCCACCTGGAATGGTGAGAGCCCACCTGGAATGGTGAGAGCCCACCTGGAATGGTGAGAGTCCACCTGGAATGGTGAGATCCCACCTGGAATGGTGAGAGTCCACCTGGAATGGTGAGATCCCACCAGGTCTGGTGCCCCCAACATGCGAAGTTCATGGAACTGTTGGAGCCAGTCCATAGTTCCAGGTTCCCTGCGGCCACAGGGAGTGGTCAGCCTGGAGAAGCCGTGGTGCAGCTGCCCCACGCACCCCTGGCAGTGTCCGGGGCCAGGCTGTTTCCAGCTCCTCGTTCCCCTTTCCCTCTCAGGTCCCCTCCGGGCTCCATCCTTGGCACGAGGCTCAGGGGGCTCGGCCTGGGGGTGGCCTCGTGCTCTTCCTTCACCCAGGGACCCTTCCATGAGCCCCCCATGAGCCCTCAAGCACCCCCAGGCCTGATGGGCTTCATCCTCTGGGTTCAGCCGCTTCATCCCACCCTGATCCTGCTCTGATCCCACCCTCATCCCAAGTTCACTCCCCACCTTCTCTCCCCAGCGAGCGCCAGCGACACCAGGGAGGTGATCAGGGCCGTGGGCGGCTCTGTGACCTTCCACAGCCACAACCCCGACAGAAACGTGGCCCTCTGGAGTTTTGGGAGTGACCCCATAGTGACTGTGGTGTTCAAGAACCCTCTTCGACTCATATTTTTCGAAGACAAATTCAAAGCCCGTTTCGCCGTCTGCGAGAACGGCCACGCGCTCAGCATCCCCCAGCTGAGGATGGAGGATGCCGGGACCTACTCTGTAACCATTGGGGATAAAAGATCCACCTTCACCCTGCACGTGTTCAGTAGGTGCTTTTAATGCCATTTTGGGGGGTTTTATACTAAAACAGAGGTTTGTGACACCCCTGGGCCCACAGGGGAGATGGCAGAGCTCACGGTGACCTGCGAGGCCCAGAACTGCTCACACAGGAGCTGCAGCTGCTGCCTGCGCTGCTCCACGCCCGGAGACACCGGCAGTGAGGAATGCTTCAGGAGCATCTCCTCCACCTCGGCTCAGCCAGGGGTTGAGAGCCCCATGCAGCAGGTGAACGAAACATCCCAGGATGGGCTGGAGCCGCTGACGTGCACGGCGCGGAACGCCGTCAGCAGCAGGAACGTCACCGTCACCACCCCCAGGGTGCTCCACGATGGTGAGAGCCGGGGAAAGGTGGGGTGGGCTGATCCTGATCCCTGGGAGCAGGAAAAGCTGGGATTCGGGGTTGGGATGGGCTGATCCTGATTCCTTTGAGAGCCATGGGAACATTGGGATTCGGGGTTGGGATGGGCTGATCCTGATCCCTGAGAGCAGGAAAAGCTGGGATTTGAGGCTGTGCTGGGCTCTGGTTTTTGCTGGAGCGGTGGCTCAGATGCAGAGGGAAGCTCTGACCCGTGTTCCTTTCTCTCTCCTCACCAGCAATCAGCACGGTCCCTCCCAGCTCAGGTAAGCGCCACCCCTGTCCATGTCCAGCCACGCTCCTGAGTGTCCCCAGTTGTCCCCAATTGTCCCTGAGTGCC
This sequence comes from Melozone crissalis, assembly GCF_028551555.1. NCBI lineage: Eukaryota > Metazoa > Chordata > Aves > Passeriformes > Passerellidae > Melozone > Melozone crissalis. The sequence continues at coordinate 38,785 of NW_026536312.1, read as the reverse complement.
TGGGGCAGCTTTTCCATGCCCAGCCAGGAAGGGGGACTGGGGAGCCCCAGCCCAGCACCCTCCAGCTCCTCCCAAAATCCCTGTGCTGGGAATGTCCAGGCTCTTCCCAGAGGTGCCAGGGACGGGACAAGGAGTGGTGGCCACAAACCCAACCCCAAGAAACCATCCCTGTTTGAGAACCTCTTCCCATGGAGTGTCCCCTCTGGAGCCACCCCAAACCCACCTGGCCGTGTCCCCTGCTCTGGGTGACCCTGTCCTGGCAGAGCTGGGAGATCTCCACAGTTCCTTTCTCACCCAACAACTGTGGGATTTGGGGATTTGGGGATTTTGGGATTTGGGGATTCTGGGATTTTGGGATTCTGGGATTCTCCTGCTGCTGCCTCCACCAAGCCGCTCGTCCTCATCCAGCGCCGCCTCTGCCCTGGCTTGGAGTGAGATCCCCTGGAATGAGGGATCAGGGTGGGATTTGGGGCCAAACTCCCCCTGCCTAATGCCAGGAAGAGCCAGGTTCATTTTGCTTTGTTGCCCCTGGATCTTCTCTTTCCAGGTGCCCACTCCGGCAGCTGGATCTGGATCAGCATCATAGTCAGGGTTGAAGTCGCAGTGCTTTTATCGATTTTCCTCGTGTCCTACTGTAAATATAAATGTGAGTGTGGAAAACCATCCCTGGAGCCCTGGGGAGCAGGAGGTGGGACCTGGGAGGGGCACAGAGCCAGAGTGGGGGTGGTTTGGGGTGGATTTGGGGCTGATTTGGGTGGATTTGGGGTTCTGATTTGGGGCTGATTTTGGTTCTCCTGACTCTGTCTCATCTCCCCTCGTGGTTTAACACATTGTTGGGTTTTTAGGTGGCGCAGAGCCCAAGGGCTGCGGGGTTGGTTCCCTGTGGGGCAGAGCCAATCTGCTGGCAAGGTGTAAAGAGCCAATCATCTGGCTGGGTTCGAAGACTCACACCAAAGGAGCTGAACACATCTCTGTGGAAAAGCAGATTCTTTTAAAAACCAAAGCCCAAGAAAAGCTCTCTTTCCTCTGGCCTGGGGACAGGTCACTGGCTGGCCCCACGCTGAGATTTCTGCCTCAGCTGCCCCTTCCACCAGGAGTGTCCCAATGCCACCAGCAGCCACCAGGAGTGTCCCAATGCCACCAGCAGCCTCGTGGCCAGGACCAGCACCAGGAGCAGCCCCGAAATCCAGAGTGGCCACAAGGCCAAGACAGTCCGGCCAAAATCCTCGTGGCCGGGGCAGCGCCGCACAACCACGGCTGTCTCACAGTGGACTTTGTTCCTTTCATGGAAATTAAAATTAAAAGCCAGGAAAGAACTGTTTCTTGTGGAGATATTGGGGAAGATGAAAACAGGAAAGCCTTATTAGTATGATTGCCTGGCAAAAGATTTTGAGACTATGGAAACAATAAGCAAGATTGAAATGAGAGCAAGCTTTGAGATACCTCAATTAGTTTCTGAACACCTGAACAACAATGGTGTGGCTGGCTGAAGGTAATCTGCTTTTGATGGAACAACAAACACCCTCTGCTTGCAGACAAGTCCAAGAGCAGACCCCACTAGTTTAGCAGAAAGGGTCCAAAGAGGAGTTTTTAGGGTTGAAAATGTAATATAGTATGGTAATGTAATAATTGTTATAAGCTGTATGTAAATGCTATAGGATTTGTATCTGGTATTAGATTGGATTCTGAGAATAAAGATATTCAGCACAGAAGAAGATTTATGGTATTGTATTGGGAACTTTGCTCTCTTTTACTCTTTTGTCCTCTTTTTTACTCTTTTACTCTTCCTCGCTCTCTCTTTACCACGCTCTTGCCTTCTTTCTCTTTACCACTCTCTTTACCTCTCTCTCCCTTCCTTGGGGCCTGCTCTGAGCTGTGGCTGGCAGCTCCCAGCAGGGCCCTTTGCAATGAACCCCAAATCCCAGCAGGGCCCTGCACCCAGGCCCTTTGCAATAAACCCCAAATCCCAGCAGGGCCCTGCACCCAGGCCCTTTGCAATAAACCCCAAATCCCAGCAGGGCCCTGCACTCAGGCCCTCTGCAATAAACCCCAAATCCCAGCAGGGCCCTGCACCCAGGCCCTGTGCAATAAACCCCAAATCCCAGCAGGGCCCTGCACCCAGGCCCTGTGCAATAAACCCCAAATCCCAGCAGGGCCCTGCACCCAGGCCCTGTGCAATAAACCCCAAATTCCAGCAGGGCCCTGCACCCAGGCCCTGTGCAATAAACCACAAGTTCCAAGCCCTGGCTTCAGATGTCTCTCGTCTCTGTCCATCCCCACCGTCCTACCCCCCGTCTCTCCCACAGACTGGCTCCCAAACGTGTCTGAAGGGCCAGTTCAGCTTCCCCACCTGTGGGACATTTCTCCATGGACAGTAACTAAAAGTTACTCTCAGTTATGGCTGCCTGAGAGCTGTCGTGAGCACGGCATCCCCTTGCTGTGCAGGGTGAAACCCGGAGCTCTGTAATGTTGCTGAGGCAAACCTCGAGCAGCGATTACCTGGAGCTCTGGGAGGAAATGGCCTGGCATTCCTCGAGCACGGGCAGCCACAGCTACCTGGAGCTCTTTGAGGAATTTTGCCGTGGCATCCCTGGAGCTGTCAAGGAGGGATCCTGCCACACACCCCGAGTGATGCTGAGCACCAGAGAGTGGAGCCGCTCTGGAGCTGTGAGTGCAGACCCACCTGCGAGGCCTTGCCAAGCACGGCCTGAAACCAGAGCTCTGAGGAGAGACCCAAACTCTGAGTGCAGACCCATCTGCGAGGCCTTGCTCACCCCCTGCCGCCCCGCCTGCCGCCCTCCCGGTCCCGGCACCCGTTCCCCCGGTTCCGGCCGCCCCACTGCACCCCAGGGCCGCTCCCGCCCTCCCGTTAGTCCGTGCTGCCCCGGCTACCGCGGTTACAGCCCGATTCCGCCATCACGGGGGCCCCGTCCCCCTCCCGCCCCTACGGGCACGCCCAGCAGCGTCATGGCGGGCCCGCCCAGGCACTAAAAGCGACGGTCGATAGGCGCTTGCGCATTTTTGCAGCGGCGCCACTTCAGCGCGTGTCCCGCAAGGTAGCCCGGCTCCTCTTCCAGCCCTCTCGGTTCCCCTCTCCGCCCCCCACACAGCGCCGGCCATGGCCCAAGACCCGTCTGCGTCCGCCGCTGCTGCGTCTCTGCCGTCTCCGCCGCTCTCGGACCAAGAACACCTGTCGCTGCCCCGGAGCTACTTCGGTAAGTTACCGCACCGGGAACTCCGCTACCCTGGCCCCCTTCCTCCCTGCCCCCCTGCCGGCATTCCAGCGCAGTTCTGGGACACGGGGCGCCCCAGCTCCCCAATCCACCCCGTGTTGGCGCCGCTCCAGCTCGGTTTCCCGGCGCCGGCGCTCGGGCAGTGCCGCTCCTCCCCGCCGGGCCGGCAGCCACGCCAGCCCAGCTTGCGAGCTGCGCGCCGCGGCCCAGCCGCCGACTCGCCCATTGCTCGGCCACCGTTCGCCGTGGCCCCCCCGGCCCCCCCCGCGGCAGCAGCCGCCGCCGCCCCACGCCGCTCCTCCGGCCTCCCGCCACCGCCAGGGGGCGCTCTCCCGCTGACCGGGCCGCTCCGGCATCGCCCGGGGCTGCTCTCCCAGCGCCGCCCGCCCCGGCTCACGCCCCGCTCCCAGCACCAATAGAGCAATCCTTTCATCTAACTCTTTTTATTTGGAGAGGGCTGCCTTTAACTGAGCTCCTAGAGTTTTCCTGAGCAGTCGGAGCTATGGTTGCGAGGGACCGGAGCGCAGGGCGGGACGGGGGCTGAGGGTACGGCATCGCGCCGAGTCTCGGCCCTCCAGGGTGTAGCCGGGTCTGGTGCCGGAACCGCTAAGGGGGAGCAATTACGCAGTGTATCAGACGGGAAAGTGCCCGTGGCGCGGACTGGCAATGGCAGCGCCCCGCGCTCCGCACCCCGGCACGGGCAGGGCAGAGCAGGCAGGGATGGGGAGCGCTCGGGATGGGATTGCTGGGATCGACCGGCGCCCTAGCGCGGTTCATAGAGCGTGCAGAAGGGAGGGACCCCAGGCGTGGCCGCGGGGCAGGCACATTCACCGCCGGGGCCGGGGCTGGGGTCCGGGCAGGGTCCGGGGCAGGCGGATGCCGGAGGAAAGCAGCCGGGCATGCAAGTCATCCATTTGCATGACTCTGCACTTTCCCTTATTCAGTCCTTTGCTGTATTTTGTCAAAGTTTACTAAACCATTAAAATTTTAAAAGCGAGCGTAGTTTCTCACAGAGGATTTGTGGTTCTTGTCACTTCCAGGGACTTGCTACAACACCGTCCTAACACACAGCACCGGTCCGCGGGCCAGTGCAAGGTGAGAGAACCGAGGAGAATCCCCCAAAACCTACAACCATCTCCCCTGCTGCAGCGAGTCCAGAGTTTCAAAGTGTTCCCTTCCCTGTGGCCACAGGGAGTGGTCAGCCTGGAGAAGCCGTGGTGCAGCTGCCCCAGGCACCCCTGGCAGTGTCCAGGGCCAGGCTGGGCAGGGCTGGGGGAAGGTTTGGGGATTTTAGGGGAGTGGAATGAGAGCAGTTTTGAGTCCCTCCCAACCCAAACCTTTCCACAATTCCCAGATTCTCCTCCAAGGAGCAGCTGCAGGTCTGACCAGGAGCTCCCTGTCCTGCTCAGTGACCCTTCCTGACCCTCCCATCCCCAAATCCTCGTTCCCCTTTCCCTCTCAGGTCCCCTCCGGGCTCCATCCTTGGCACGAGGCTCAGGGGGCTCGGCCTGGGGGTGGTCTCGTGCTCTTCCTTCTCCCAGGGACCCTTCCATGAGCCCCCCATGAGCCCTCAAGCACCCCCAGGCCTGATGGGCTTCATCCTCTGGGTTCAGCCGCTTCATCCCACCTTGATCCCAGCTTGGTCCCAACTCTATCCCAACTCCATCCCACCTTTTCATCTCAGTTTCAGCCTACCTTCATCCCACCTCCAGCCTATACTCAGCACTCCTTCACCCCAGCTTCATCCCACCCTTCAACTGACCTCCACCCTGCCTTCATCCTAAATTCTCTCCCCACTTTCTCTTCCCTGCCAGTGACACCAAGGACATGACAAATTTACTGCATGGGTCCCTGTTGTACTGCATCAAAAACAGAAAAGTGAAGCCAGCAGTCTGTTATTTAAACGAGAAGCCCATATTGTATGTGAATTCTCATGGATACTATTCTCATAAATGCAAATCAGAAGACCTTTATAGTGTCTACGAGGACAGCGACATGCTCTGCATCTCTGCGCAGACAACAGTGGATGGTGGGACCTACACTATACATAATGATGGAAAAGAATCCACCTTCAAACTCCAGAAATCCAGTAGGTGCTTTTAGTGTTGTTTTGGGGGGGTTTACACTGAAAGAGAGGTTTGTGACACCCCTGTGCCCGCAGAGGAGCTGGCAGAGCCCACGGAGACCTGCGAGGTCCAGAGCTGCTCGCACGAGTCCTGCGGGTGCTGCGTGATCTCCACCGTGGCTCAGGGAGAAGATCAGGTTGAGAGCCCCATGCTGCAGGTGAAGGAATCATCCTGGAAGGAGCTGGAGCCGCTGAACTGTGTGGGAGAGGACCTGGTCAGCAATGAGAGTGTCACCATCACCACCCCCAGGGTGCTCCCCAACGGTGAGAGCTGGGGACAGGCAGGGGAAAGGTGGGGTGGGCTGATCCTGATCCCCTGAGGAACACGGGAATGTTGGGGTTGGGGTGGGCTGATCCTGATCCCCTGAGGAACATGGGAAAGTTGGGGTTGGGATGGGCTGATCTCACTTGCTGTGAGGGCCATGGAAGGGTGAAGGGAAAGGTGAGATGGGCTGATCCCAATCCCCTGAGAGGAGCAAACTCTCCGGGGCTCTGTCTCTCCCTGGGATGCAGAGGGAAGCTCTGACCCGTGTCCCTTTCTCTCTCTTCACCAGCAAACGCCACGGTCCCTCCCAGCACAGGTAAGCGCCACCCCTGTCCATGTCCAGCCGTGCTCCTGAGTGTCCCCAAGTGTCCCCCAGGCAGTCCAGCGCCACCTGTGCCCTGGCTTGGAGTGAGATCCCCTGGAATGAGGGATCAGGGTGGGGTTTGGGGCCAAACTCCCCCTGCCTAATGCCAGGAAGAGCCAGGTTCATTTTGCTTTGTTGCCCCTGGATCTTCTTCCTTTTGCAGATGCCCACTCCAACAGCTGGATCTCGATCCCGTTTGTGACTGTAGTCTTGCTTTTACTCACTTTCCTCTACCGTAAATTCAGAGGTGAGTGTGGAAAACCTGGAGCCCTGGGCAGCAGGAGGTGGGACCTGGGAGGGGGACAGAGCCAGAATGGGGCGGATTTGGAGTTCCAGTTTGGGGCTGATTTGGGGTGGATTTAGGGCTGATTTGGGGTTCTCCTGACTCTGTCTCATCTCCCTTCATGGTTTTAGCTGGGGGAGAGCCCAGGGGCTGTGGGGTCGGTTCCCTGTGGGGCAGAGCCAATGTGCTGGCTGGGTTTGTGATTGAAACCACTGAAAGGAGCTGAACAGCCTCTGTAGAAAAGCAGATTTTTTAAAAACCAACAAAGCCCAAGCTCTGTTTCCTCTGGCCTGGGGACAGGTCACTGGCCGGCCCCATGGTGGGGCTGGGCTGAGATTTCTGCCTCAGCTGCCCCTTCCACCAGGAGTGTCCCAATGCCATGAGCAGCCACCAGGAGTGTCCCAATGCCACCAGGAGTGTCCCAACACCACCAGCAACCTCATGGCCAGGACCAGCACCAGGAGCAGCCTCCTGGCCAGCACGGGGGGCAGCTCCAAAATCCTCAGGGCTGGGTTCTCTCAGCCTGGCCTGCGCTGGACTTTGCTTCGCTGCTTTTAGCCAGGTGTGCTGCACACAGAAGGGCAAAAGCAGCGACAGCAGGTTGGGTTTTTTTCTTTCTACCAGGCAAGAAGAGAAGGAGAAGGCGCCGGAGCAGCGCTGGCAGCCAGGACAACTCCCATGGTGCTAGTGGGGACCAGCTGATGGACAGCGAGATGCAGGCCAAGGAGTCTGTGTGATGGAGGAGATCAACCCTTTGGTGCTATGCAAAAGCTGTATATAAAGCTTTAGAACAAACCAACCTACTAACACCAGTTCTCTCCCAGATGAGGAAAAGGACAAGGTGAAAACATACAAAGAAAATAACATGGGACACTGAGGTCAGTAAGGAAGGAATCAAATTTTTAGATGGAAGGAGACTGAGGAGATGCCTTAGTCACCTTTTGTAAGGCTATGGTGAAGATACACTTGATATATCAGACTTTGTTTTTCCCTGTAATTCACGGCTGGATGTAGCATTCTAACCACAGCCATGAGAAGCATCAGTATTGAAATAAGCAGATGTTGAGGTAGCTGTGATCCAATGGGAAGTTTGAACAGAGAGGGATGAGAGAGGTGAAAAACATTGCCCTGTGATCCCAGAGATGGATTAAAAGAACTTTTGTTTTTATGCTAGAATAGCTCATCCTTAAAAATACCCCCCCAGTAAGTTGACATGGCCCCCGAATGCAGCTGTGGGAAGGCTGCGAAAGCTTCCTTGTTGTGGCAGCTTTAGCTTGAAACTGGACAGAAACACCAAATTTATGAGAACTGTTCCTTGTTGTGGCAGCTGTATTTGAAACTGGACAGAAACACCAATTTTGTGTGGTTTTGGTTCACTTACTTGAGATTTCTCTGTTAATGCACTGAAATTAATGTAATGTATTTAGTGGTGGCCTATCACAAGTGCACTGGTATATTGACAGCACAAACCCCATTGTGGGAATAATGTGCATTGCCCCCTTGATTTCAGAAGGCTGAGTAAAATGTTTTATTAAGCTATGCTAGATTATTATTAAGCTATACTATATTATTAAGCTACAATACACTGTGTTACTAATACTCCACACTAACTAGAAGAACGTGTGACCAGTCAGTCACGACACAGCTTTGACCCAATTGGTCAATCAATCCAAGCAGCCATCACCAGAGTCCAATTAACAAATCACTCTCAGTAAAAAATCTCCATAATATATTCCATATGTGCCAAACAACAGGAGCAGCAAGTAGAGACAAGAATTGTTTTCTCTTCTCTCTCAGGGCTTTCTCACTCCCTTCCTCAGGAAAAATTCTGGGAGAATTATGTCTCTGTTCAAAAAATGTGAATACCGTGCACTGGAATGTAATTACCCTTTTCTTGTGACATAGGATTAGGGAATGGCAAAGCAGGCTCAAAACCTAAAAACAGTATTTATTTTTAATAGTTTATTTTGATATTGATTTAACAGTAACTAAAAAGAAGGAGCACTAAGAATTAAAACCTTCAGAACATCCCTCTTCCCCCTACAACTTTCCTTTACCTACTGACAATGCAAAGTGACAAAATTTCAGTCTGTTTACGAGCTCTAGAATTGTCCTCCTTCATTTCACTCAGGGAGAGAAGTCCCTCTTGTTAATGTTATGGAGACTTCTCCACAAGGAAACAGTTCTCTCGTGGCTCTCTACATTCCTTTTCCCCCCTTTTCCACAGCTGTGTTCATGGGCCATGACAATTCATGGGGTACTGTGTGAAGGATGAGCTGTTCAAGAGCAAAGGTTCTCTTTATCTCAGGATTTCAGCCTAAAATTAAAGGCATCTCCTCACCCCTCCCATCTGGGTCTCGATTCCTCTTCACTGACCTCAGTGTCTTCATGGTGCTCCTCTACACACCAGAATTTTGTCCTTTTTCCCTCTCTGGAGGGAGGATGGAAGCACTGAGTTAATATCTCACCTGGTTTACAGACCAAACAACTCAGGAAAAGACCAAATTGATAAAATACGAGTTTACCGTAGCAAGGAGGAATCAAGGCCATTAGCACAGAAACTGACAGTATTAACACAAAAGGGATATTTGACGTGAGAGCACACGTGCCTTACTGAGCAGCATTAATGCCTTAATAATGTATTGCACATATTTGCCATTTCAGCATTTAACATTATTTCTTTAAGCCAGTAAAATGCAGTAAGCTCATTTTTTCTGAAACGATGCCTTCTGAAATCAAGCTCTTCCTTTCTGAATGTGGTGCACTGTTTTGATGGAAGCGCTTTTTAGGAGTATTAAACATTTTATTATTATAAAAGGGAGTGTTTGCACAAGTGTGTGTGTGTCATTTGTCCGTCTCATCCATGTCAGCCCAGGGGCTGCAGATGCTCAGCTGAGCCTGGCTGGGCTGGGGAGGGCCAGAACTCAGCCAGGCCAGACTAAACCAGGCCAGACTCGGACTAAACCAGGCCAGACTCAGACTAAACCAGGCCAGACTCGGACTAAACCAGGCCAGAACTCAGATTTTTCCTTGCAGACAGCCTTAGCCCTAGGCTGCATTTCCTGCCTAGGGTTAGGTTTAGGGTTTTTAACCACAAAGCCCAGAGCTCCAGGCATCCCAAGGGGAACACAAAACTACCACAATGTGCCTTCACAGCTTTTTCCTTGGAACCAGCCTTAGCCCACGAGGGCCACAGGAAACTGGCACCAGGAACCTGGGCAGGTGAGTTTTGTTCACCTGGGAGAAGGCTGGTGTTGGTGTTTGGGGACCTGTGGGCTGGAGTGGGATGATGCTTGCTGAAATTCTGCATTTTGCAGGGTGGTTCCCAGACCCAAACTGGCACCAGTGCCTCCTGCAGTCTGCCATCAGGATCCTGACACACAGGTGCGTTATTACCAAGTGCTCCTTTATTCTCCTCAGCAGCACAAGCACTGCGGGCAGAGGCATCTGCTCCCTGTCCCCACTCACATCCTCGTTCCTCTTGTTGTCCCTGTCCTCGTCCTTGTCCTGTCCCTCACGGCCTCCTCATGGTGCTCTCGATGAAGGACTCCAGCACAAAGATGGTCTCATCCACCTGGTTCTCACTGGCGTCGATCCTGGGGGACACACAGGGATGGGCAGGGTCCCCACAGGGTCCCCAGTCCCCTCCCCACCCTGCTCCCATCCCCCTGTCACAGACGGCTTTTATCTTGTCCTTAAGAGTTTTTCTCTTTTATCTAATCCTTTCCTTAAGACGTTTTTCTCCTGAGAAGCCTCAGGAACAAAATGTAAACAATGATTATGTGCTGCAGATGGATCTGTGATTGGTCTCATGTGGTTGCTTTTAATTAATGGCCAATCACAGTCAGCTAGTTCAGACTCTTCTGTCTGATATATAAATGTATATAAGCCTTTGTTTTTAATTTTTTTTTTTTTCTATTCTTAGCTAGCCTTCTGATGAAATCCTTTCTTCTATTCTTTTAGTATAATTTTAATATAATATATATTATATTAACTAATATATAAAAATATATATTTATATAACTAATATATAAAATATTTTTCTATTTATATTTTATTATATGCTATATCTTTATCTATATATTACTATATTTCATTTATGTATTAATTATATTATAATATATATAATATTTATTAAATGAATATCATACTTTATTATTATAATAGAATATTACTATATTATAATATAATTATATTTAAATATTTATTTATAGATATGAATAATCTATATGAATATATATTTTAATATTTATCATTACATTTTATTATATGCTATATATTTATCCATATATTAATATACTTTTTATTTATTATATTATAAACATATAATATTAAATGAATATAATGATACTTTATTATTATAATAGAATATTACTATATTATAATGTAATTATATTTATATACTTATTGATATATAATATATTAATATATATTTATAGAATTATATTTTATATTACTTATATAATATGTACTACAAATATTAAAATATTTTATATTTATATTTTATATCGATATATTTTATATTATTTATCTATTCATATTATTATATATTAATATTATTATATTAGATATTACTTAATAAAATAATAAGTATATATATAATAAATATAAAATATATCATAAAATAACAGATCAAGCCTTCTGAAACACAGAGTCCAATCCCCCTCTCCCCCTGTGCTCAGGGTCCCCCCTCACTTGTTGACGTTGCGTTTGAGGTTCTCCAGCTGCTGCCTCTCGGGGCCCGTGATCATCTCCTCCACCTCGTGCAGCTGCGCCGCCTCGGCCCCCGTGGCCTGCATGGAGGCCAGGATGGCCTCCACCCGCTGCGACTTCTCCAGGAGCCTCCTGCCAGGGGACAGGGACGGGGGAGGTGGCGGTGGCGGCGCTGTGCCCGCCGTGCCAGCCCGACACCCCCAACGGAGCTCACTTGTTCTCGCGCATCTCGTGCTGCCGCCGCTCCATCAGGTTGGCCACGCTCTGCGGAAGGAACGGGGGAGAAGCCAGCGTGGTGTGAGGGGAGCACTGAGAATGCCATGGGGGACACGGGGACGGCCATTGTCACCAATGGGGGACATGGGGACAGTCACTGCAACCCGCGGGGGACATTGGGAGAGTCATTGTCACAACGGAGACAGCCACTGCCACCCATGGGGGACCTGGGGACAGTCATTGTCACCCATGGGGGACATGGGGACAGTCATTGTCACCCATGGGGGACAGGGGGACAGTCACTGCAACCCATGGGGGACATTGGGAGAGTCATTGTCACCACGGGGACAGCCACTGCCACCAATGGGGGACATGGGGACAGCCACTGCCACCCATGGGGGACACAGGGACAGTAATTGTCACCAATGGGGGACAGGGGGACAGTCACTGCCACCCATGGGGGACATGGGGACAGTCACTGACACCAATGGGGGACAGGGGGACAGTCATTGTCACAACGGGGACAGCCACTGCCACCCATGGGGGACACAGGGACAGTAATTGTCACCAATGGGGGACATGGGGACGGTCACTGCCACCCACGGGGGACACGGGGACAGTCACTGCCACCCCTGTGGTACCACGAGGGAGAGGGCTCGGACACCTGGACCTTGGAGCAAGGAAGGAGCCCCAGAAAGAACCAGGTGAGCCCCCAGCTCAGGTGTACTAATAATATATACTAATATATGTTAATATATTATAAACAATATATTTTTATATTATATATTATTTGGGAAAACCAAGACCATATATAATATATAATATATTATATATAATATATAATATACAATATATAAAAAACTATATAATATATAATATAGATGATATATAAAAATTATTTCCCAAGGGGCCCTACACTCCCAAAAACCCAACAGGGCACACACAGAGGATGGAGCTGCTGCCACCCCTGTGGCACCACAAGGGAGGGGCTGTGACACCTGGACATGGCACCTCTGGGATGGTTCCCTGCATCAGGGCCTGGATTCCCTGGCAATTCCTGCAGGGACAGCCCAGGATCTGTGATCTTGGACAGACCAGGAGCAGGATCTGTGGTGTCTGGGATTCACCTTGTAGCATCTGTGGAGCAGCATGCGAGCAGCAGCCATCACGTTCACCGTGTACAGGTAGAAGGTGCGGGATGGAGCGTGGTCTGGGGTCTTGGGAATCTCCTGTGGAAAGGCAGAGGGATGGTGGGGACAAAGTTGGGGGTGTCCCCTTCCCTGGAGGTGTCCCTGTGATCCCTGTGCCCAAATTCCAGGTGGGATCACTCAGAAATGCCCAGAAGTGCCCAAAACCTGGCCAGATGTCACACCTGGGCAATCTCTGGGATCCCAGAGCAGGGAATCACCTCCTGTGGAAGGGCAGAGAGATGGTGGGAACTGAATGGAGATAACCCCTTTCCCAAGGGTGTCCCTGTGATCCCTGTGCCCAAATTCCAGGTGGGATCACTCAGAAATGCCCAGAAGTGCCCCAAACCTGGCCATATGTGACACCTGGGCAATCTCTGGGATCCCAGAGCTGGAAATCATCTCCTGTGGAAGGGCAGAGAGATGGTGGGAACCAAATGGAAGTGTCCCTTTCCCTTTAGGATTCCCCCTCCCCAAATGTGCCCAAATTCCAGGTGGGATCATTCAGAAGTGCCCCAAACCTGGCCAGATGTGACACCTGGGCAATCTCTGGGATCCCAGAGCAGGGAATCACCTCCTGTGGAAGGGCAGAGAGATGGTGGGAACTGAATGGAGATAACCCCTTTCCCAAGGGTGTCCCTGTGATCCCTGTGCCCAAATTCCAGGTGGGATCATTCAGAAGTGCCCAGAAGTGCCCCAAACCTGGCCAGATGTGACACCTGGGCAATCTGTGGGATCCCAGAGCTGGAAATCTCCTGTGGAAGGGCAGAGAGATGGTGGAAACCAAATGGAAGCAAATCCCCTTTCCCAGGGGTGTCCCTGTGATCTCTCCCCTTAGGATCCCCCCTCCCCAAATGTGCCCAAATCCCAGGTGGGATCACTCAGAAGTGCCCCACACCTGTCCAGCTGTCACACCTGGGCAAATCCCTCACCTGCAAGGCCACCAGGTTCTCCGAGAGCAGCTTGTAGAGCATGTCCTTGGCCTCCTTGGCTGGGATCATGGCAAAATCCTCCACCTGCTTCTGCTCCAGGTGCTTCTTGCGCAGGAGCAGCCGGAAAATCCGGGCACAGCGGGAGCCAAACCTGCCCAGGAGGGGTGGGAGTGAGGGAGGGATGTGGGGAAGGGGCTGGAGGAGCTCAGGAGGGGTGGGAGTGAGGGAGGGATGTGGGGACGGGGCTGGGGGCAGATCAGGGGGATGGGAGTGAGGGAGGGATGTGGGGAAGGGGCTGGGGGCAGATCAGGAGGGGTGGGAATGAGGGAGGGATGTGGGGAAGGGGCTGGGGCAGCCCAGGAAGGGGCTCCAGGTCCCCTTGGTCACCTCTCCTCCACGATGGACTCCAGCGTGGCCGTGGCCAGGGACACCAGGGCCTTGTGCAGGTCTGGAGGGGTTTGGGGTCAAGGAGAATTGTGCAAAAATCACCCCAAAAGTCACCTAAAATCTGCCCAAAATCACTGCCATAATCCCCTAGAAATCACTCACAAAACCCCCTGAAAATCACCAAAAAATCCCCTGAAAATCATTCCCAAAATCCCCTGAAAATCACTCACCAAATCCCCTGAAAATCACCCCAAGTCACCCCAAAAATCCCTCAAAGCTGCCCAAATCTGACATGGCTAGGGACACCAAGGCCTTGTGCAGGTCTGGAGGGGTTGAGGTCAAGGAGAATTGCACAAAAATCCCCCAAAATCACCAAAAAAATACCCTAAGTCACCCCAAATCTGCCCAAAATCCCTGCCCCAAAATTCCTTCCAAATCATCCTGAAATCCCCCCAAAATCCTCCAAATTCTCCACAAAATAGCCCCAAAATCACCCAAAAATCTCCTGAAAATCACCCCAAAATCCCCAAAATCACCCCAAAGGATACTGACAGTGTAGGTGCCTCCTCCACTGTCCCCCGACTTCCCCACAAACTCCAACTGCAGGGAGAAAATATGAAATTTTACTTCAAATTTAGAATGGGAAAGGAAAGATTTCAGGGAAAAAAAAATCTTTAACTTATAATTACAACTTTTAACTTTATAACTGTAACTTAAAATTATAACTTATAGCTTTATATAAGTTAAATAACTCAAGTATTCTGAAATAACTTCAGCATCTGTTAAATACCTTCAGTGTCAGTAAAATAGAATGCAGAATTCTATTTATTACCTGATAAATAATTTCAATATCTTTGATATCTGTTCAATAACTTTAAAAATCTTTACGTATCTGTTAAAAACCTTCCTTAAACTCTCAGTAAAACATGTTTTAGCCTCAGACAGAGGAACAAAGGAGGAAAAATGGAATGAAAGGCCCAGGCTCACCGGATCATCAGCCAGCAGTGCCAGGTACTGGTCCAGCACCTGCTTCCCAATGTTGTACCCAGCTGGGAGAGACCTGAAAATCTAAAAAATATATAAAAAAAACCAGGGAATGGCAAGGGATTCCAAGGGTTAAAATTGCATTTTATCTATTTTTTCCTGTTTTGGTTAGGATTTGGGTTAAATGTGTAGAGATTATAGATGTTTATTACATTTTATACATTATATATTATATGTTATATAATATGCAGAGATTTTATAAAATATGTAATATATATAATAAATATATTAGAATTATATATATCTTTATATGTCTATATAAACATGTTATTATATATTATGATATATAACACATTATAAGATATAGAACAGAATATAATAGAAAATCATAAAATAGAATAGAATAATATAATCATGTCTGAAATTATGTACTATATAATAAGACATTAATATCTTATTATATAGTATTACATACGATATAATTATATAATAGTACTATTACTACTAATACTACTACCAATATATTTAATATACTAATATATTATAAATAATATATTTTTGTATTATATATTGTTTAGTAAAGCAAAAAACATATATAAAATATAATAGATATCATATAATATAGAGAAAATTATATAAGATACAATATATATAATAATTATTTACCATACCTCTTAGTATATTATTTTATATATAAATACCATATATATTATATATAAAAGCATAATATATATGCTTATATATATAATATATAAGCATATATAATGCATATATTATATATACTTATATATTATTTATATAATTATATATAATGCTTATATATGATATATAAGCATATATTATATATAATTGTTATATATATTATATATTATATATTATATACTATATATTATATATAATATATAATATATTATATATTATATATTATATATTATATATTATATATTATATAATATGTTATGTTATGGCATGGTATGGTATATTATGGTATGGTATATTATAGCATGGTATATCATGGTATGGTATATTATGGTATATTATAGTATACTTATATTTATATTAATAACTACATTAATACTGTTCTGAAAAGCAAACCAACGTCCCTCCCAACCCAGAAAAACCTGAAATTCTCAGAATTTTGGGTTCCAAGAGGATTCCAGAGCTTTTCCAGGACCCACCTCGTTGGAGGAGAGGGGCTGAGTGTGGGAGGCCCCCGAGGCCGTGGTGACCTCGCTCATGCGCAGCATGGTCCGAACCACCTCGCTGCTGGTCTGTGCTGGGAAAATGGGAATTACAGGGGGAAAAGTGGGAATTATAGGGGGAAATTCCTCGCCACCTCACTGCTGGTCTGTGCTGGGAAAATGGGAATTACAGGGGGAAAAGTGGGAATTATAGGGGGAAATTCCTCGCCACCTCACTGCTGGTCTGTGCTGGGAAAATGGGAATTACAGGGGGAAAAGGGGAAATTAAAGGGGGAGATTCCTCACCACCTCACTGCTGGTCTGTGCTGGGAAAATGGGAATTACAGGGGGAAAAGGAGTGAGAAAAGCAGGAATTAGAGGGGGAAATTCCTCACCACCTCACTGCTGGTCTGCGCTGGGAAAATGGGGAGTTAAAGGGGTAAACGAGTGAGAAAAGTGGGAGTTAGAGGGGGAAAACTGGAATTAGGGAGGGAAAAGCAGGAATTTGAGTGGGAAAAGCTGGAGTTAGAGCAGGAAAATAGAAGTGGGAATTAGAGGGGGGAAAGCTGAAATTAGGGACGGAAAAGAAGTGGGAAATGCAGGAATTGGAGGGGGAATAGCATGAATTAGAGTGGGAAAAGCTGGAAATTAGAGAGGGAGAAACTGGAATTAGAGCAGGAAAAGGAGTGGGAAAAGCTGGAATTAGAGGGGGAAAAGCTCAGTTCCAGAATGGGAAAAGCAGCAGTTAGAGTGAGAAAAGCAGGAATTGGAGCAGGAAAAGCAGGAATTGGAGCAGGAAAAGCAGGAATCAGAGAGGGAAAAGCTGGAATTAGGGAGAGAAAAGCAGGAATTACATCTGGAACAGCCCCAGGGGCAGGCACAGACCTGGTCCATCCGGCTGGCCACGGCACTGACCAGAGCCTGGTCACGGAAATGCTGATGGAAACGCTCCAGGTTCACCTGCCAGTAAATGCCATCATCTGGGGGAGCCTGGGGGGAAAAAAGGACAAAAAATTAGGGGAAATGGGCAGGAAAATGGGGGAAATGGGGCAGGAAAATTGGGGGAAAAGGGGCAGGAAAATTGGGGGTAAAAGGGCAGGAAAAGAGAGGGAAATGGGGCAGGAAGCTAAGGAACAGCCGCCTCAAAACTGAGAGATGGCAGCCAGGAAAACGAGGAAAAAGCCACAAAAATAGGAATTACCCCATCCCAATTAATGGGAATACTGGGACTAAACCCATTCCTTTTAATGGGAATAACTCCATCCCTTTTAATGGGAAAAATGGTGAAAAGGAGCCATAAAAACGAGAGAAAGGAGCCATAAAAACGAGAGAAAGGAGCCACAAAAAATTATGATGAAAAAGAGCCAGAAAAACCAAAATTCCTGGTTTCCTCAGAAGATGTTTGGGAATATGGATCTCAGCACTGCCAGTACCTCTGAGCTTCCTCCCTCCTGCTTCTGCCTTTTGGCTTTGTGCTCTCCCTCCTCTTCCTCGTCACACGAGCGTCTCCTCTTCCCTTTCCCTGTCAACCCCAAAAATTATATTAAATATATAAAAATAGTATTAATTTTTTAAATTTAAATAATAAATTTAAAATAATTTTATTTTTTAAATTAAATAATAATTTGTAAATAATTTGTAAATATTTAAGTTTAATAATTTAAATAATTTTAAAACATTTTTTACATTTAAGTAATAATTTTTACATAATTGAAAATAATTTTTTTAAAATTTATTTAATTTTTTTAAATAATTTAAAAATATTTTTAATTAAACTATAGTTTCTAAATAAGAATAAATTTTAAAAAATTAATTATAATTTAAATTTTTTTTAAAATTTAAATTATAATTTAAAAATAATTCAAGAATAATTTTTTTAAAATTTAAATTATTAATCAGAAACTATTTTTAAAATTTAAAATTTCATTTATACATAACATAAATCAACAACTTCTACTTAATCCTAGCAGTCAATACCCGAAAATCCCAATTTCCCACCCCAGAATTGGGGTTTTGGGGTCTCACCGACGAGGCTGAGGCGAGGCACCGAGTACATGTCCTTGTCAGCGATGCTCAGGGCAGGGGCTGGTGGCACTTTGCCATTTGGGGGCACTTCTGGGGCCGTGGGGCACCTCTGGATGAAGTGGGTGTCTGCCAGGCGCACAAAGGTGTTGGACACCTCCGTGTAGTCCATGGTTTTCCCGTCTGGGTGGGAGGAGACACACGGGGGGTGGGTGTGGGATGGTCCTGAGGCTTTGGAGAACGTGGTCGTGGTGTCCTCACTGCCACGAGCACCCCAGAGCCTTTGGCACATTCACAAACCCAAATAAAGCCCTGGGTTTTAAAGGAGCTTCCCACCCTCCATGGTCTCCATGACCTGTCCAAGAGCAGATCCTGGATGTTCCTGAAGCTCAGGAGAACACAGGGACACCATGGCCACCACTGCAGCCTGGCTGAGAAACACCCTAAAGTAACTCTGATCCCACTCACCAACTAAACCCACTCCCAAATCCCATTTTTTGGAGATGGAGGAGTTTCCTTCCCACCTTCCGTGGTCTCGGTGAGGCGATCGGCCACCCTGGCCACTGCAGAGCTCATGGGAAGGAACCCATGGACCACCAGCAGCTCAGCTCCTCCACCAGCAGCTCCCTGTGGTCCCCATAAAGCTCTCCTGGGTCCCTCAAACACCACCCCACAGTGCCTGTGATCCCATTCAACAACTCAGATCCCAATTTTTTGGGATGAAGGAGACTCCTTCCCACTTTCCATGGTCTCCATGAGGCGATCGGCCACCCTGGCCACTGCAGAGCTCAAGGGAAGGTGCCCATGGACCAGCAGCCCCCCACAGAACACCCTATGGGTGCCTCTGATCCCATTGACCATTCATCACTCCCAAATCCCATTTTTTGGGATGATGGTGCCTCCTTCCCACCTTCCATGGTCTCGGTGAGGCGATCGGCCACCCTACAGTATCTCTGATCCCATTGACCATTCCCCTCTCCCAGATCCCATTGTTTTGAGCTCCCTTCCCACCTTCCATGGTCTCGGTGAGGCGATCAGCCACCCTACAGTACCTCTGATCCCATTGACCATTCCCCTCTCCCAGATCGCATTTTCCTGAGTTTCTCTCCCACCTTCCACGGTCTCGGTGAGGCGATCAGCCACCCTACAGTACCTCTGATCCCATTCCCCACTCCCAAATCCCATTTTCCTGAGTTTCTCTCGCACCTTCCATGGTCTCGGTGAGGCCATCAGTCACCCTACAGTACCTCTGATCCCATTCCCCACTCCCAAATCCCATTTTCCTGAGTTTCTCTTGCACCTTCCATGGTCTCGGTGAGGCCATCAGCCACCCTACAGTACCTCTGATCCCATTCACCATTCCCTTCTCCCAGACCCCATTTTCCTGAGTTTCTCTCCCACCTTCCATGGTCTCGGTGAGGCCATCAGTCACCCTACAGTACCTCTGATCCCATTCCCCTTCCCCAGATCGCATTTTCCTGAGTTTCTCTCGCACCTTCCATGGTCTCGGTGAGGCGATCGGCCACCCTACAGTATCTCTGATCCCATTCACCACTCCCAGACCCCATTCTCCTGAGTTTCTCTCTCACCTTCCATGGTCTCGGTGAGGCCATCAGTCACCCTACAGTACCTCTGATCCCATTCCCCACTCCCAAATCCCATTTTCCTGAGTTTCTCTCGCACCTTCCATGGTCTCGGTGAGGCGATCGGCCACCCTGGCCACGGCGGCGCTCATGGGAAGGTGCCCATGGAGCAGAGGCTCCCCAGTATCTCTGATCCCATTCACCACTCCCAGACCCCATTCTCCTGAGTTTCTCTCTCACCTTCCATGGTCTCGGTGAGGCGATCGGCCACCCTGGCCACGGCGGCGCTCATGGGCAGGTGCCCGTGCAGCAGCAGCTCCTCCACCAGCAGCTCCCCGGGGTCCCCGTAGAGCGCCTTGGCCGTGTAGATGTAGCGGGGGTAGCGCAGGATGCGCAGGACGCGCTCGCGCCGCGCCTCGTACTCCACCCAGCCCCGCGGCTGCGCCTCGAAGCGCGCCAGCTGGTGCTGGATCAGCACGCACAGCGCCTTCTTCACCTGCGGGGCGCGGGTTGGAGCGGGAATAATTAATGAAAATATAATAAAATGATAAAAATCAAGCGGGCGCTTTTAGCGGGAATTAGTGGGGACTTTGTTAATGGGAATAATGGGAGTTACCTCGTGCCTGTTAATGGGAATAATGGGAATAAACCCATCCCTTTTAATGGGAATAATGGGAATAACCCCGTGCCTGTTAATGGGAATAATGGGAATAAACCCATCCCTTTTAATGGGAGTAATGGGAATTATCCTGTCCCTTTTAAAGTCAATAATGGGAATTACCCCATTCCTTTTAGTGGGAATAACCCCGTCCCTTTTGATGGGAATAACCTCATCCCTTTTAATGGGAATAATGGGTATTACCCTGTGCCTGTTAATGGGAATAATGGGAGTTACCCCATCCCTTTTAATGGGAATAACCCCATTCCTTTTAAGGGGAATAATGGGAATAACCCCATGAGGTAATTCCCATTATTCCCCTTTTAATGGGAGTAAACT
The DNA here is from genome assembly GCF_028551555.1 of Melozone crissalis. Lineage (NCBI taxonomy): Eukaryota > Metazoa > Chordata > Aves > Passeriformes > Passerellidae > Melozone > Melozone crissalis. Next base: position 18,313 of record NW_026536312.1, on the reverse strand, counting down.
GGTCCCTTTTAGTGGGAGTTATCCTGTACCTGTTAATAGGAATAATGGGAATAATCCATCCCCTTTTAATGGGAATAAACCCATCCTTTTTCATGGGAATAACCCCGCGCCTTTTAATGGGAATAAAACCATATTAATTTCAAATAAATTAAAAAATCATATTACCTTCCAATAATTTCCTGTTAATTTCAAACAATACGAGATGATTTTAATATTAAAATTCCCTCCTCCCTCGCAGCCCGTACCTGATCCGGGAGCAGCCCCGTGTCCCCCACCAGCAGCCGCAGCGGCCTCGGGCCCGTCCGCAGCAGGGAATTCCCGACTTTTTCCACGATTTCCCCGAAATGCTCCCGCAGCAGGAGGGAGCAGAGCCGGAGCTCGGCCTGGGTCATCGCGGCGGCTCCGGAATCGCGGGAACGGAACGGGAGGAAGGGAAGAACGAACAGCTGGATGGATGAAGAGAGGGGACAGAGGCTGACTCTGCTGCAGATCCCCTCCCGGGGGAGGATCAGCGCTGTCCCCGCGGTTCCGTGTTCCCCCAGCCGGGATTTTCCCCGTCCCGGTGTCCCGATGTCCCTCCCGCTCTCACCACCAGGCCCGGCCTAAGCCGCCATCACCGCCGCCATGACAACGGCGCCGTCCTGCTCCGCTTCCTTCTACGTCACTTCCGCTGCCGCCGCTCGGCATTGCCCGGCTCCCAATGGGCGGCTCCCACCAGGGGGCGCCCTTCCGCTTCCCTCCCTTGTGGGGCCGCTCTATCCCGCTCGGCCGCGCTTTGCAGGCTGGGCGCGGAGCAGACGAGCTGACCGGAAGTGCGGGGCCGCTCTGGCCCGCGCTCGCTGCTCTGGGAGGAGTGACGGCAGCGGCGGCTGTGAGGGAAGATGGCGGAGGCGGCGGCGGCGGTGCAGCAGCACCGGTTCTTTTGCCACAGCTGCAAGGGCGAGGTCAGCCCCAAGCTGCCGGTGAGCCCCGGGAAGGGAGGGCCGGAGAGGGGGAGCCCCGAGCGGGGAGGGCCGGAGGGAGAGCCCCGAGCTGCCCGGGCGGGTGGAGGGACAGGGGGGATCCCCCAATGGCTCCCGGGGCCCCTGAGGGAGGGGTGACCTCCAGCCCCCGAAGTTGCTCCCTCATGGAACAGAAGATCCCCCAAAATGTGGGAAAGGACTGGAGGGATGTTCTGTTCCTGATGGAAATGGATCATTCCATAACCCTCGTCCCATCCTCATCCTGCTCTGCTCCTCAGGCAGAGTGGGGATTGTCCCTTACCGCTAAATTATCCCAAAGAAAATGCAGGGAATTATCCCAGTCCCTGGGAATAATCCCTGAAAATATCCCAGGAAAATTCCTGAGAATTATCCCAGGGAAGATGCAGGGAATTATCCCAGTCCCTGGGAATAATCCCAAGGAAAATGCAGGAAATTATCCCAGGGAAAATCCAGGGAATTATCCCAAAGTAAATGCAAAGAATTATCCCAGGTTCTGGCAATGATCCCTGGAAATATCTCACAGAAAATCCAGGAAATTATCCCAGTTCTAGGAAATATCCCAGGGAAAATCCAGGGAATTATCCCATGAAAAATGCAGGAAACGATCCCAGTTCCTGGGAATAATCCCAGGAAATATCCCAAGGAAAATCCAGGGAATTATCCCGAGGAAAATGCAGGAAACGATCCCAGTTCCTGGGAATAATCCCAGGAAATATCCCAAGGAAAATCCAGGGAATTATCCCGAGGAAAATGCAGAGAATTATCCCAGTTTCTGGGAATGATCCCTGGAAATATCCCAGGGAAAATCCAGAGAATCACCCCAGTTCCTGGGAATATCCCAAGGAAAATCCAGAGAATTATCCCATAGAAAATCCAGGGAATTATCCCAGGGAATATCCATGAAATTATCCCAGTTTTAGGAAATAATCCCCGGAAATATCCCAGGGAAAATCCGGGCAATCTGCAGGATCCCACCCACCATCTGTCCCCTTTCCCTCCCTGCACAGTTATTTCTCCCAAATTCCATTTTTATCTCTCTCCAGCTCCTGGGTGGCAAGCTGATACTTTCCAGATGGACTCCAAGAGCAAAAATAGTCCAGAAATAAAAAGATTCCAAAAATAAAAATATTCCAAAGCTCCCAGGGATGCAGCAGCATCCCACCTGCTGCTGGTGCTGATGGTAAAATTTGATCCAACCCAAAAAAAAAAAATCTGATTTAAAACTCAGATTTGGATTTGGGAGGAATTCCCATAAAATCCACGCTGAAAATTTGGAATATTCCAATAAAAAATCTGGGATTCTCCCAGTTCCTGGCATGTGGAGAAGGAAGATCCATGAGAATCCTTTTTTTTGGGGGGTTTTTTGTTCAGTCTGGGATAAAAATCTGAGAATAAGAACAGGGAAAATTTTTTCCAATTTTTTTCTGACTTTTTTCCGATTTTTTTTCAGATTTTCTGTGGTTTTGAGCTGCTTGGGATCCAGAATCAGGAATCTTCCTGAAGGGGAAGATTTTTCTTTAGAATTTGAAATATTTTATGTTTAATTTTCCCTCTTTTTGCCCTCCCAGGAATACACCTGCCCTCGCTGTGAGTCCGGCTTCATCGAGGAAGTCACTGATGATTCCAGGTACCAAAAATCCAGAGAAATTCAATTTATAACAAGGAGACTCCATGTAAAAAATGCCATTTTTACTCTTTTTTTTAAATGTATTTTCCCCTTTTTTCTTTTACAAAAAAACCCTCAAAAATCCCAAAAAAATCTTTTTTTTCTCTTCTTGATATTTTTACCCTGTTTGATTTTTTTCTTACCCTTTTTAGTATTTAGGAAGAAAAAAGCTTTTTTTTCCCCTAAAGAAAATAAAATTATTAATATTTTTAGTATTTAGGAGGAAAAAAAATCCATTTTCATCATTTTTTGTGGGTTTTTTTGTAACCTTTTTTGGTCTTCCCCCCCCCCTCCTTTTTTGATTTTTTCTTACCTTTTTAGTATTTAGGAAAAAAACCCCTTTTCATTATTTTTTGTGGGTTTTTTGTAGCCTTTTTTGGTCTTTTTTCCCGTTTTGATTTTTTCTTACTCTTTTTCAAATTTAGGAGAACAAATCCCTTTTACTATTTTTTCTGTTTACCTCTTTCTTTTTCCTTTATTGATTTTTTCTTACCCTTTTTCATAATTAGCTAAAAAAACCGAAACACCTTTTTACTGTTTCTTTATTTTTCCCTTTTTTTGGTACTTTTTTTTTCCCTTTTTGATTTTCTTTCTTACCTTTTTAATATTTTAAAATTCTTTAATATTTTGAAAATAAAAACCATTTTAAAAATTTTTTTATACTTATTTTTCTCTTTTTTTTTTGCCCCTTTTGGGGATATTTCATCAAACACAGGAGGGGATTTGGGAATCTCAGGGGGGATTTTAGGAATTAAACCCTGCCCTCACTTTTTTCTTTTTCCCAGTTTTTTTGACAGCAATTCCCTGGATGACAGCCCCTCCTCTCAGTTCTCAGAGGTGAGTTTTCCTCCTTTTTTCCTGAGAATTTCCAGGATTTTGGGGAATTTTAGAAGACTAAAAATTGGCATTTTGGGCATGAGAGGAGAAGGAGGATTGAGGGAAAATCCTGGGATTTTTGGGAGATGCTCAACCAGGTGAGGAGGTCTCTCCTTGCTCCCAGATTTTCCAGAATATTTCCATTTTAAACTCCAAATTTGGAGGAAATCCACTCAATCCTGAGCCAGAAATGGGGTCACCAAATAGGCAGAATTCCAGTCTGGATCTTTTCTTCCCCTTCTTCATCTGGATCCATTTATCCAAAATATTGCTTGGATATCAGTTTGGATCCCAGGAATTCCTGAGTTTCAGGGAGATCCATCCTGGTATCCCAGAAATTCCTGAATTTCAGAGAGATCCTGATGTCCCAGAAATTCCTGAGTTTCAGGGAGATACATCCTGATAATCCCAGAAATTCCTGAGTTTCAGGGAGATCCTGATTTATCAGAAATTCCTGAATTTCAGGAGATTCTGATATCCCAGAAAATCCTGAATTTTAGGGGATCCTGATATCCCAGAAATTCCTGATTTTCTTCCCAAATTCCAGCCCTTGCAGAGAAGGAAAGACCAACCCCACAACTTCCAGATTTTATGGGATTAGGAGCTCAGTGGGATCATTTGTCCAATTTTCCCCTTGTCTGTTATTACAATTTTGAAATTAAGGAGTTCTCAGGTAAAGGTTTGGGAATAAATTCTTTAAAAATAAATTCCCAGTGGGAATCCAGTGGGAAAAGGCTGATACTGTGGAAATCCAGTGGGAAAAGTTTGGGAATCCCAAACCCTCAGATTGTATCCAGGTAGGAATTCTTGGCTCCTCCCCCTGGGCAGAGCGTCACCCAATGGGATTCTGGAATTTTATTTTTCTACAGGGACTCTCAATTAACAGAAGATATCTCCCCTGAAATATTAATTGTACAAGAGATAAATAAACTGCCCAATTAACAGCTGATAAGTGTTAATTCAGTGTTAACGAGCCCCATCTGGTTTTCACTGTGTTAATTTTGACAATTAACAGCTGATGGCTGTTCCACCTGGTTTTAGCAGTGTTAATTTTCACAATTAACAGCAGATGACTGTTTAACAATTAACAGCTGGTTTTAGCAGTGTTAATTTTCACAATTAACAGCAGATACCTGCTCCACCTGATTTTAGCATTGTATCTTTTAACAATTAACAGCTGATAAGTGCCCCACCTGATTTAACAGTGTTAATTTTCACAATTAACCTCAGATACCTGGATTTCAGTGTTAATTATCACAATTAACAGCAGATAATTCCCCCACATGATTTTAGCAGTATTGATTTCAACAATTAGCAGCAGATACCTGCCCCACCTGGATTTCAGTGTTAATTTTCACAATTAACAGCAGATCCCTGGATCTCAGTGTTAATTATCACAATTACCAGCAGACACCTGGATTTCAGTGTTAATTATCACAATTACCAGCAGACACCTGGATTTCAGTGTTAATTGCCACAATTACCAGCAGACACTTGTATCTCAGTGTTAATTACCACAATTAACAGCAGACACCTGGATCTCATTGCTAATTATCACAATTACCAGCAGACACCTGGATGTCATTGCTAATTATCACAATTACCAGCAGACACCTGGATTTCAGTGCTAATTATCACAATTAACAGCAGACACCTGGATCTCATTGCTAGTTATCACAATTACCAGCAGACACCTGGATTTCATTGCTAATTATCACAATTAACAGCAGATCCCTGGATCTCAATGTTAGTTATCACAATTACCAGCAGACACCTGGATTTCAGTGTTAATTATCACAATTAAGAGCAGATACCTGGATTTCAGTGTTAATTTTCACAATTACCAGCAGACACCTGGATTTCATTGCTAATTATCACAATTAAGAGCAGATACCTGGATTTCAGTGTTAATTTTCACAATTACCAGCAGACACCTGGATCTCATTGCTAATTACCACAATAAACCTCAGACACCTGGATCTCAGTTTTAATCATCACAATTACCAGCAGACACCTGGATTGCATTGCTAATTACCACAATTACCAGCAGATACCTGGATCTCAATGTTAATTATCACAATTAAGAGCAGATCCCTGGATCTCAATGTTAATTATCACAATTAACAGCAGATACGTGCCCCACTTGGATTTCAGTGTTAATTATCACAATTAACCTCAGACACCTGGATTTCAGTGTTAATGATCACAATTACCAGCAGACACCTGGATCTCATTGCTAATTACCACAATTACCCCACTCCCTGCCCCCCTCTGCCAGCTCAATGCCACCCACACCCCCCCAGCCTAACCCCGCGCTCTCCACAGCTCTGGGACCACCTGGACCACACCATGTTCTTCCCGGATTTCCGGCCCTTGCTGAGCAGCAGCTCGCTGGATGCAGAGCCCAGGGACGTGGACAGGGGTCCCCCGGGAGAGCTTTGGGGTCCCAGCCGCCCCCCACGGCTGCCCATGCCCCGCAGGTACCGGGCACGGGGCAGCTCCCGGCCGGAGCGCTCGCCGGCCATCGAGGGGTGAGTGGGGTCTGTGGGGGCACCGTCAGGAACTGGGTCAGGGACTGATGTGGGGTGTGGAAAACAGCATGGGATGGGTGAGTGGGATCTGCTGGGGGGCACCATCAAAAACAGGAGGGGTGATGGTTCAATAACTGATCTGGAGCGTAAAAAACCAGCATGGAAAGGGGTGAGTGAGCTCTGATCTAGAGTGTGAAAAAGCAGCATGGGATGGGTGAGTGAGCTCTGATCTAGAGTGTGAAAAACCAGCATGGAAAGGGGTGAGTGAGCTCTGATCTAGAGTGTGAAAAACCAGCATGGAAAGGGGTGAGTGGGCTCTGCTGGGGGGCACCGTCAGGAGCTGGGTCAGGGACTGATGTGGGGTGTGGAAAACTCTGATACAGAGTGGAAATAAAACAGCGTGGGATGGGTGAGTGGGATCTGTGGGGGGCACCGTCAGAAACTGGGTCAGTAACTGATGTGGGGTGTGAAAAACTCTGATCTGGAGTGTGAAATAAACAGCATGGGATGGGTGAGTGAGCTCTGATCTAGAGTGTGAAAAAGCAGCATGGAAAGGGGTGTGTGAGCTCTGATCTAGAGTGTGAAAAACCAGCATGGAAAGGGGTGTGTGAGCTCTGATCTAGAGTGTGAAAAATCAGCATGGAAAGGGGTGAGTGAGCTCTGATCTAGAGTGTGAAAAACCAGCATGGAAAGGGGTGTGTGAGCTCTGATCTAGAGTGTGAAAAACCAGCATGGAATGGGCAAGTGAGCTCTGCTGGGTGGCACCATCAAAACCAGGAGTGGTGATGGTTCAATAACTGATCTGGAGTGTGAAAAACCAGCATGGAATGGGTGAGTGAGATCTGCTGGGGGGCACCATCAAAAACTGGTTCAGTAACTGATGTGGGGTGTGAAAACCAGCATGGAATGGGTGAGCGAGCTCTGCTGGGTGTCAGGATCTGCTCTACAAACTCTGATCTAGAGTGGAAAAAACCAGCATGGAATGGGGTGAGTGAGCTGTGCTGGGTGTCACCATCAAGAATGAGAGTGGTGATGGTTCAATAACTGATCTGGAGTGTGAAAAACCAACATGGAAAGGGGTGAGTGAGCTCTGCTGGGTGTCCCAACATGGAAAGGGGATTGCATTATCAATCAAAACAAATGCGCCTTTATTGATTGACCACAGCAAATGTGTTAAAGGAATTGGGGGGAAAGGAAAAGAATAGGAAAGAGAAAGTGGCTATAGCCACCAAATGTAGAGAGACCAAGGCTTTTGTCCCACACCTGCTGTCTGTGTCTATTTTGGAGCTTTCTCCAGGGATTTTCACAGCCATGAGCAGCAATTCCTGCTTTTCCTGCCCTTTTTTTCCCTCCCACCATTTATTCCCTCACTGAACTCACCCTTCCCTCCTTTCCCAGGATAATCCAGCAGATCTTTGCCGGCTTTTTCGCCAACTCAGCCGTTCCTGGCTCGCAGCACCCCTTCTCCTGGTGAGTAACCTCCCAGATCCCAGCAGAGAATCCCAGCCAGCCTTGGGAATTTGGGAATTTGGGGATTCTGGGCAATTCTGGCCTCTCCCGTTGGCAGGAGCGGGATGCTGCACTCCAGCCCCGGCGATTACGCGTGGGGACAGAGCGGCCTCGACGCCATCGTCACCCAGGTCAGTGCCACTGCCACATTCCCTGCAAAAATCACTTTCTGTGCCCAGCATTGAAGCTGAGAAGCCTTAGAAAAATGAAAACAATATTATCTGATTGTTTCTCCTGTGTTTTGCTGCTTGGAATGTGGTTGGAAATTGTTTATCCATTGTTTGGTTGGTTTCATGTAAATTATTTTTATTTAATGACCAATGAAGAGAGAGTCAGGAGTTTTCATTATCATTCTTTGTAGCCTTCTGTCTGCTACTTTATTATTCTTTAGAATAATAAAGTATAGCATTCTTTAATGTAATATAAAATCACAAAATAATGAAGAAAACAGAGTCAGATGCAGGTTTGAATGGGAATAATAATAAAAAAAATAAAAATTATAAACTCAACTGGACGCTTTTAGTGGGAATTATCCCGTGCCTGTTAATGGGAATAATGGGAATAACCCATCCCTTTTAATGGGAATAATGGGAATAACCCATCCCTTTTAATGGGAATTAACCCATCCCTTTTCATGGGAATTAACCCATTCCTTTTAATGGGAATTAACACATCCCTTTTAATGGGAATAATGGGAATAACCCATCCCTTTTAATGGGAATTAACCCATCCCTTTTAATGGGAATAATGGGAATTTAACCCATTCCTTTTAATGGGAATAATGGGAATAACCCATCCCTTTTAATGGGAATTAACCCATCCCTTTTCATGGGAATTAACCCATTCCTTTTAATGGGAATTAATGGGAATTAACCCATCCCTTTTAATGGGAATTAACCCATCCCTTTTAATGGGAATTAATGGGAATTAACCCATTCCTTTTAATGGGAATTAACCCATCCCTTTTAATGGGAATTAACCCATTCCTTTTAATGGGAATTAACCCATTCCTTTTAATGGGAATTAACCCATTCCTTTTAATGGGAATAACCCATCCCTTTTAATGGGAATTAACCCATTCCTTTTAATGGGAATTAATGGGAATTAACCCATTCCTTTTAATGGGAATTAACCCATCCCTTTTAATGGGAATTAACCCATCCCTTTTAATGGGAATTAATGGGAATTAGCCCATCCCTTTTAATGGGAATTAACCCATCCCTTTTAATGGGAATTAACCCATTCCTTTTAATGGGAATTAATGGGAATTAACCCATTCCTTTTAATGGGAATTAACCTATTCCTTTTAATGGGAATTAACCCATTCCTTTTAATGGGAATTAATGGGAATTAACCCATTCCTTTTAATGGGAATTAACCTATTCCTTTTAATGGGAATTAATCCATTCCTTTTAATGGGAATTAACCCATCCCTTTTAATGGGAATTAACCCATTCCTTTTAATGGGAATTAACCCATTCCTTTTAATGGGAATTAACCCATCCCTTTTAATGGGAATAATGGGCCTCACCACAGCAGCTCCAGGGGCCCATCCCTGCTCCTGAGCATGGGTTTCTCCCCCTGCACAGCTCCTGGGCCAGCTGGAGAACACAGGACCCCCCCCAGCAGACAAGGAGAAGATCTCGTCGCTCCCAACGGTGCCGGTGACGCAGGAACAAGTCGGTGGGTGCCTCCATCCCCCATCCAGGGGCACGTGGGTGCTGCTCTTGGACATCCTGAGCTCCCCCCAATTTCCATTTGGTACCCCTGGAACTGGGCTGGAGGCTCTCAGCTCCCCAGCTTTGCTGCTGCCGGCTCTGGGCTTCGGTTCTCCCAGGAATGTTGGAGCTCCAGCATTCTCCAGAGTGTGTGGGGAGTCCTAAAAATGTGCCATGCTGACTCTTCCCATCCCCAGGATGGTTTTTGTCCCCTCCCCATGATGATTTTCCCCTCCCCATGATGGCTTTCCTATCCTGTAATGGGGTTTTTCCCCCTCCCCATGATTGTTTTCTCCTCTCATGACGATTTTCCCCTCCCAATGATTATTACCCCCTCCCCATGATGGTTTTTTTCCCATCTCCATGATAATTTCCCCCTCCCATCATGATTTCCCTCTCCCTATGATGTTTTTTTCTCCCTCCCCATGATTGTTTTCCCTTCCCCACAATGATTTCCCCCTCCCCATGATGATTTTTGTCCCCTCCCCATTATGATTTTCCCCTCTCATAATGATTTTTCCCCTCCCCATGATGATTTCCCCCTCCCCATGATGATTTTTGTCCCCTCCCCATGATTGTTTTCCCCTCCCATAATGATTTTCCCATCCCCATGATGATTTTTGTTCCCTCCCCATGATGATTTTCCACTCTCATAATGATTTTCCCCTCCCCATGATGGTTTTTTCCCCTCCCCATGATGGTTTTCCTATCCCACAATGATTTTCCCCTCCCCACAATGATTTTTCCTGCCCCATGATGGTTTTTTTTTCCCCTCCCCATGATGATTTCTCCATCCCCATGATGTTTTTTTCTCTTCCCCATGATGATTTCCCCCTCCCCACGATGATTTCTCCATCCCCATGATGGTTTTTTTCCCTTCCCCATGATTGTTTTCCCCTCCCCATGATTGTTTTCCCTTCTTATAATGATTTTCCCATCCCAAATCCCTGTTTGTGCTCTCAATCCCTTCTTCCCTTTCAAACTCCACACACTCTGCTCTGGGCATGCCATGGAAATCTGCCAGCAGGGACCTGGGGGATATCTCAGCACATTCATTTTTTTGAAATTAAAATTCCATAAATTTTTCACCCCAGCAGGGACCTGAAGGATATCTCAGCACGATCATTTTTTTGCAATAAAAAAATCCCATTATTTTTTCACCCCATCAGGACCTGGGGGATATCTCAGCACAATCCTGGATTTGCAATAAAAAATCCCATGAATTCTTCACCCCAGCAGGGGCCTGGGGGATATCTCAGCACAATCCTTTTTTTGCAATTAAAATTCCATAAATTTTTCACCCCAGCAGGGACCTGAAGGATATCTCAGCACAATCCTTTTTTTGCAATTAAAATTCCATAAATTTTTCACCCCAGCAGCGACCTGAAGGATATCTCAGCAAAATCCTGGATTTGCAATAAAAAATCCCAGGAATTTTTCACCCCAAGGATCCCCCCCAGAACCCAACTCCTCCATTATGGTTAAAGCAGACATTTCTACCCGGGATATTTTTATCCTGTGGTTTTCCACACCCTTCTCTCATCCTCTTTTCTGGAATTCCACGTGGCTGAGCCCACAGAGCTGGGCAGAAATTGTGAAATTTTGGAATGTCCAAAAATCCCTGGGATCAGCAAAGGAGCTCAGGAATTCCTTGTTCTCTGGATTGTCCAGCCCCAGGGGATTTTGTGGATGGATGGATGGATGGATGGATGGATGGATGGATGGATGATGGATGGATGGATGGATGATGGATGGATGATGGATGGATGGATGGATGGATGATGGATGGATGGATGATGGATGGATGGATGGATGATGGATGGATGATGGATGGATGGATGGATGATGGATGGATGGATGGATGGATGGATGGATGGATGGATGGATGGATGATGGATGATGGATGGATGATGGATGGATGAATGGATGGATGGAGGGATGGATGGATGGATGGATGATGGATGGATGATGGATGGATGATGGATGGATGATGGATGGATGGATGGATGATGGATGGATGGATGGATGGATGGATGATGGATGGATGATGGATGGATGGATGGATGGATGATGGATGGATGGATGATGGATGATGGATGGATGGATGATGGATGATGGATGGATGATGGATGGATGATGGATGGATGGATGGATGGATGGATGATGGATGATGGATGGATGATGGATGGATGATGGATGGATGGATGGATGGATGATGGATGGATGGATGGATGGATGGATGGTGGATGGATGGATGATGGATGGATGGATGGATGGATGGATGGATGGATGATGGATGGATGGATGATGGATGGATGGATGATGGATGATGGATGGATGATGGATGGATGATGGATGGATGGATGGATGGATGGATGGATGATGGATGGATGGATGGATGATGGATGGATGGATGATGGATGGATGGATGGATGGATGATGGATGATGGATGGATGATGGATGGATGGATGGATGGATGGATGATGGATGATGGATGGATGATGGATGGATGGATGATGGATGGATGGATGGATGGATGATGGATGATGGATGGATGATGGATGGATGGATGAATGGATGGATGGAGGGATGGATGGATGATGGATGGATGATGGATGGATGGATGATGGATGGATGATGGATGGATGGATGGATGGATGATGGATGGATGGATGATGGATGGATGGATGATGGATGATGGATGGATGATGGATGGATGATGGATGGATGGATGATGGATGGATGATGGATGGATGGATGGATGGATGGATGATGGATGGATGGATGATGGATGGATGGATGATGGATGGATGATGGATGGATGGATGGATGATGGATGGATGGATGGATGATGGATGATGGAAGGATGATGGATGGATGGATGATGGATGGATGATGGATGGATGGATGGATGATGGATGGATGGATGGATGGATGGATGGATGGATGATGGATGGATGGATGGATGGATGATGGATGGATGGATGATGGATGGATGGATGGATGGATGATGGATGGATGGATGGATGGATGATGGATGGATGGATGATGGATGGATGGATGGATGGATGATGGATGGAATCCATGGATGGATGATGGATGGATGGATGGATGATGGATGGATGGATGGATGGATGGTGGATGGATGGATGGATGATGGATGGATGGAGGGATGGATGGATGGATGGATGGATGGATGGATGGATGATTGATGGATGGATGATGGATGGATGGATGGATGGATGGAATCCATGGATGGATGGATGATGGATGGATGGATGGATGATGGATGGATGATGGATGGATGGATGATGGATGGATGGATGGATGGATGATGGATGGATGGATGGATGGATGGATGGATGATGGATGATGGATGGATGGATGGATGGATGGATGATGGATGGATGGAATCCATGGATGGATGATGGATGGATGGATGGATGATGGATGGATGGATGGATTGATGGATGGATGGATGGATGGATGGTGGATGGATGGATGGATGATGGATGGATGGAGGGATGGATGGATGGATGGATGGATGGATGGATGATTGATGGATGGATGATGGATGGATGGATGGATGGATGGAATCCATGGATGGATGGATGGATGGATGGATGATGGATGGATGGATGGATGATGGATGGATGATGGATGATGGATGGAATCCATGGATGGATGGATGATGGATGGATGGATGGATGATGGATGGATGATGGATGGATGGATGGATGGATGATGGATGGATGGATGGATGATGGATGATGGAGGGATGGATGGATGATGGATGGATGGATGGATGGATGGATGGATGGATGATGGATGGATGGATGATGGATGGATGGATGGATGGATGGATGATGGATGGATGGATGGATGGATGGATGATGGATGGATGGATGGATGATGGATGATGGATGGATGATGGATGGATGGATGGATGGAATCCATGGATGGATGGATGATGGATGGATGATGGATGATGGGTGGATGATGGATGGATGGATGGACAGACAGACAGACAGATGGATTGATGGATGATCCTGGCATGAATTCCCTGATTCCCCGCAGGAATTCCTCGCTCCCTGCTCCATCTCCACCCCACCCAACCCCCCGTTACCCCCACCCTCCATTCCCCCTGGGCTCCCTGTGCCCCCTGCCCTCCCTCACTGCTGCCCCCGTTCCCTGCCGCAGACACGGGGCTGGAGTGCCCGGTGTGCAAGGAGGATTACACCGTGGCCGAGCAGGTGCGGCAGCTCCCCTGCAACCACGTCTTCCACAGCAGCTGCATCGTGCCCTGGCTCGAGCTGGTAAGTCCCAAAAAACCCACTTTCATCATGGTTCTATCTTTTTTTTGTTACAAAGTTTAGAGATGGAATTTTAAGTTTGGATTCAAATATTATTCTTATCTCTATTGCATATATTCAGTATACTACATATATTCAGTATATCGCGTATATTGTATGTTGAGTTCTGCAGTAGCTACAAAATAAACCAAACCCGAATTTTCTCTCTAAGGTCTTTTAAGGATAAACTGCCCAATTAAGAATTGACATTTAAATTTTTTTTTTTTTTTAACCTAATAACGAATCACCCCAATCCTGCAATGCGGACTTTTCTAACTAATTATTTCTCACTAATTGTTATGTCTAACTACTCAAACTTATGAAGAAGAAGGTGAAAAGCTTCCTAAAGCTAAACTCAACTAAACTAAACTAACTATCGTAAAAATTCTATTTTGCCTTATAAATATTACTGCATTCTAAAACCTCAAACCTTCGACTTTTTATATTATTTCTTACTAATGATTATTTCTAACTGCTCGAACTCATGAAGAAGAAAGTGAAAAACTTCCTAAAACTAAACTCAACTAACTGTCTTACAATTTCTGTTTAGCCTTATAAATATTGCTGCATTCTAAAACCTTAAACTCAAATTTTTCTGCCCTGTGATGTTCTACACCTCTATTCAAACCACACACTGGCGAAAACAATTTTGGAATATCAAAAAATTTTGGAATTTTTTCCACACTTTCAGGTCAAATATAACATTTTCTTGTGGCTTTCATTTTTGGAATATTTTCAGCACAGAAAGTTTGAAATTCTCAGCATTTAGGACAAACCCTCTGTGTTCCCCACAGCACGACACATGTCCGGTGTGCAGGAAGAGCCTAAAGGGAGAATTAAATAATTATATAATTATATAATTCTACACAAACTCATGAAGAAGAAAGTGAAAAAATTCCTAAAATTAAACTCAACTAACTGTCCTACAATTTCTATTTTGCCTACCTTAAATTCAAAATTTTCTGCCCTGTGTCTTCAATTCAAACCAAACATTGATGATCCCACTGTTACCAAAAAAATGTGGAATTTTTTCCACACGTTTTTGGAATTTTTTCAGCACAGAAAGTTTGAATTTCTCAGCATTTAGGAGATTTGAAATTCTCAGCATTTAGGGTAAAACCCTCTGTGTTCCCCACAGCACGACACGCGTCCGGTGTGCAGGAAGAGCCTCAAGGGGGAATTAAATAATTATATAATACTAAAACTCATGAAGAAGAAAGTGAAAAACCTCCTAAAAATAAACTAAGTGTCCTAAAACTTCTATTTTGCCTTACAAATATTGCTGCATTTTAAAATATTAAATTCAAATTTTCTCCCCCCCAGCACGACACGTGTCCGGTGTGCAGGAAGAGCCTCAAGAGGAAATTATATAATTATATAATTATTTAGTGCTATCAAACTCATGAAGAAGAAGGTGAAAAACTTCCTAAAAATAAACTAAATTAAGTGTCCCAAAACTTCTATTTTGCCTTATAAATATTGCTGCATTTTAAAATATTAAATTCAAATTTTTCCCCCCAGCACGACACGTGTCCGGTGTGCAGGAAGAGCCCCAAAGGGGAATCAGATAATTATACAATTATATAATACTGCTCAAAATCATGAAGAAGAAAGTGAAAAACTTCCAAAAACTAAACTCAACTAGCTGTCCTACAATTTCTATTTTGCCTTATAAAATTGCTGCATTTTAAAACCTTAAATTCAGATTTTTCCCCCCCCCCCCAGCACGACACGCGTCCGGTGTGCAGGAAGAGCCTCAAGGGGGAATTAAATAATTATATAATACTAAAACTCATGAAGAAGAAAGTGAAAAACCTCCTAAAAATAAACTAAATTAAGTGTCCTAAAACTTCTATTTTGCCTTACAAATATTGCTGCATTTTAAAATATTAAATTCAAATTTTTCCCCCCAGCACGACACGTGTCCGGTGTGCAGGAAGAGCCTCAAGGGGGAATTAAATAATTATATAATACTAAAACTCATGAAGAAGAAAGTGAAAAACCTCCTAAAAATAAACTAAATTAAGTGTCCTAAAACTTCTATTTTGCCTTACAAATATTGCTGCATTTTAAAACCTTAAACTCAAATTTTTCTACCCTGTGACTTCTATTCAAACCCGCACTGGTGATCTTCAGTGTTATCAAAAAAATTGGCATTTTTTCCACATTTTCAGGTCAAATATAACATTTTCTTGTGGTTTTCAGCACAGAAAGTTTGAATTTTTCAGCATTTAGGGTAAAACCCTCTGTGTTCCCCACAGCACGACACGTGTCCGGTGTGCAGGAAGAGCCTCAAGGGGGAATTAGATAATTATACAATTATATAATACTCCTCAAACTCATGAAGAAGAAAGTGAAAAACCTCCTAAAAATAAACTAAATTAAGTGTCCTAAAACTTCTATTTTGCCTTACAAATATTGCTGCATTTTAAAATATTAAATTCAAATTTTCTCCCCCCCAGCACGACACGTGTCCGGTGTGCAGGAAGAGCCTCAAGGGCGAAGATTCCAGCAGGCAAATCCCAAGCGCCGGCGCCTCCGACAGCCCAGTGCAGGAGAGATGGACATTCTGACCCTCCTGGCAAAGGTTCTGCAGCGTTCCAGAAGGTTCCAGGGCCGTCCCAGCTCGAGGGGTGCGTTGAGAATTCCACCAGACCCCCCCCAGTAGCAGGAATTAGGGGGCCCCACCCTGTGGGATCGCAGCACCGAGCGCTCTCCTCCCAGGAATTTTTCCTTCTGCTCCACGGAATTGCCTCGTTAGCCCTAAGTTGGGAAGGTTTTTGGGAGTGTTTTGGGTTCATTTTTTTTGTATCAGAAAAGGTTTTTTTTTTTTTTTTTTTTTTTGTTTCCAGTAGGGGCCCGATCCGAAGAGGGGTTGCATCCCTCGTAGCCTTCTCTGGAAAAAGGTTGGGATCGAAAAAGGGGATTTTTGGGATCTTCCTGCACTCCAGGAGGTTGGAGTTGGAGCCACGAGAGATTTTATTGCCCCAGTTTGGGATGGGATCCTCGGGGGTCTGTGAAATCATGGCAGGTGGAAGGAGGAAGGTTCTGGAAGCCTCAGGAGCCCAGGAATGCTCTGAGCAGGGTTTTGGTCTCATCCTGGACAATTTTTGGGGTTTTTTTCTGACCCTTTTCCACGTGGCCCCAGGCGTGTCCAAAGCTCCCCGTGCCCCCCACGAGTCATTCCAGGCAGGAATTATGGAATTATGGACCATTCCCTTGGCAACCCCCACCCTCCCCATAACTTAAGGAAACTCTTGATTTTTCCTCATTGTTTTGAGAGTTTGGTTTGGGTTTTTTTTTGTTTTTTTCCATTTCCTGTGATTTTTCCAGGTCTGAATCCTGGGATTTTTCCTCGTGGTATCCACAGGCAGCCCTGGGGGGGACATTGTGACCCCATCCCTCGTGTCAGGGGGGGAAAAGTTCCCAAACCCCTTGGGCTCGGTGGCTCCACGGCCACGGGGATTTAATTCCTGATTTTCTTTGCTCTTCCGTCCAATAAAGGCCTTTCTCAAAGAATTCCCTTTCTCAATGAATGAATTCCCTTTCTCAATAATTTCCCTTTCCCAAAGAATTCCCTTTCTCAATTAATGAATTCCCTTTCTCAATTAATGAATTCCCTTCTCAAAGAATTCCCTTTCCCAATGAATAAATTCCCATTCCCTATGAATTCCCTTTCTCAATTAATGAATTCCCTTTCTCATTGAATTGCCTTTCTCAAGGAATTAATTCCCTTTCCCAAATAATTCCATTGCCAATCAATTCCCTTTCTCAATAAATCCCCATTCCCAGTGAATTCCCTTTCCCAAAGAATTCCCTTTCTCATTGAATCCCCTTTCCCAATAAATCCCCATTCCCAAATAATCCCCATTCCCAAATAATCCCCTTTCCCAATGAATTCCCAACTCATCCTTGGAGCTGGGAAAGGGAGGAAGGAGCTTGGGGTGAGTGAGGGCAGAAACCAGCTCATAAAAAGCTTTTTTTGGGAAGGAAAACCCTGATTTGCTGAATTTGTCCCCAGAGGAGGAGATCCAAACACCTCCTGCTGTTGGGGACACTTTGTGGGACACAGGGACACCCCAGTCCTGAGGCAGGAGGGGATTTTTTGGGGAAATCCAGCTGGATTTATAAATTTATCCCAGTGCTTTTCTCTCATATCCAGCTCCCCTGATAATGGAGATTTCTGGGAGGAATTCCTGCTCCCACTTCTTCCCTTTTCCACATGCTGCTGGAAATGAGGAATTCCAAGATTCCTGATCCTCAAAATCCTGGATTTGAGTGGGGGGCTGGGATTTGGGTCTCCCCCTCCCTCTGTGTTGCATTTGGGATAATTCCAGGGGTTTTCTCTCTTATCCAGCTCCCCTGATAATGGAGATTTCTGGGAGGAATTCCTGCTCCCACTTCTTCCCTTTTCCACATCTTGCTGGAAATGAGGAATTCCAAGATTCCTGATCCTCAAAATCCTGAATTTAACCTGGATTTGAGTGAGGGCTGGGATTTGGGTCTCCCCCTCCCCTCTGTGTCAGATTTGGGATAATTCCAGGTTTTTTTCCCCCCTGGATGAAGAATTCCTGCTCCCAGATGATCTGGAAATCAGGATGGAAGATTCCTGATCCTCAAAATCCTGGATTTGACCTGGATTTGAGTGAGGGGCTGGGATTTGGGTCTCCCCCTCCC
>NW_026536311.1:0-101871 GCF_028551555.1 Melozone crissalis | reverse complement strand
GAAAAGGGGCAGAAATCAAGGAAAAGGAGTGGAAATGAAGGAAAGGGGGTGGAAATTAAGGAAAGATTGTGGAAATTAAGGAAAATTTGTAGAAATGAAGGAAAAGGGGCAGAAATCAAGGAAAAGGGGTGAAAATCCAGGAAAAGGGACAGAAATGAAGGAAAAAGGGTAGAAATGAAGGAAAAGGGGTAGAAAATAAGGAAAATATGTGGAAAGCAAGGAAAAGGGGTGAAATACAAGGAAAGAGGTAGAAATAAAGGAAAGGGGGGTGAAAACTGAGGAAAAATTGCGGAAATTAAGGAAAAATTGTAGAAATGAAGGAAAAGGGGCAGAAATCCAGGAAAAGGGGTGAAAATCCAGGAAAAGGGGTGGAAATGAAGGAAAATAGGTGGGAATAAAGGAAAAGGGACAGAAATCAAAGAAGAAGGGTGAAAATTGAGGAAAGAGGTAGAAATAAAGGAAAGGGGGTGAAAATTAAGGAAAAATTGCAGAAATTAAGAAAAAAGGACAGAAATCAAGGAAAAGAGGTGGAAATCAAGGAGAAGGGACAGAAATCAAGGAAGAAGGGTGGAAATAAAGGAAAAAGGGTGGGAAAAAAGGAAAAGTGGTGGGAACCAAGGATGGGACCCAGGCCCTGGCTCTGCCACAGATCCCCTGAGCACCAGGGACGTTTCCCACCCGGATCCCAACCATCCCCTCCGTGCTGGGGTTTCACAACCCAAACATTGCAGCTGAAATTCCCATTCTTCCCCCTCTGGAGCCACCCCGGGCTCCCTTTGCCAGTGAGAGCCGGATGGTCCCGGGGGAGCTGGGGACACCAAGGACAGTGCCGGGGACACCAAGGACAGTTCCAGGGACACCAAGGACACCGGGGAGGCTCCGGGAATTTCCCGCTGGAGGCGCGGGAGGATCCTCCCGCTCCTGTTCCCACCGAGGGCTTTTCCCAGCACTGATTCCAGGGTTTCCAAGAGAACAAAATCCCAGGAATTTGGCCCCACAACCGGGGATGGATTTGGGGTTTCCTGCCAGGATAATCCTGCAGAGCATCCCCTGCTCCCTAATCCTGCTGCACCCCAAATTTTGCTGCCAAACAGCAAAGGGCAGCCGGGCTGGGTTTTGGCTGTCCCAAAAAAACTCATCCAGAAGGTTTGGGGACAGATAGATTTAAAAATAAAAAGGTGGTAAAACTTCAGGGAGTTTGGGGATTGGCATTCCCTCCAGGCCTGGCTTCCCACATGGAGATTCCAGAGGGATATTCCCAGATTTTCCCAGATTTTCCAGCACAGTTTGGTTTGCCATGAAGAGTTTGAATGTCCCAGAACTCCTGAGGCTGGAGCAGGAGCTCAAAGGAGGAGAAGAGGAGGGGGGAATGGGATTCTGTTTTGGGAATGGGATCCTGCCCTGGGAATGGGATCTGATCCTGGGAATGGGATCCTGTCCTGGGAATGGGATTCTGTTTTGGGAATGGGATCCTGTCCTGGGAATGGGATCTGATCCTGGGAATGGGATCCTGTCCTGGGAATGGGATTCTGTTTTGGGAATGGGATCCTGTCCTGGGAATGGGATCTGATCCTGGGAATGGGATCCTGTCCTGGGAATGGGATTCTGTTTTGGGAATGGGATCCTGTCCTGGGAATGGGATCTGATCCTGGGAATGGGATTCTGTCCTGGGAATGGGATCCTGTTGTGGGAATGGGATTCTGTTTTGGGAATGGGATCCTGTCCTGGGAATGGGATTCTGTTTTGGGAATGGGATCCTGTTGTGGGAATATGGGATCCTGTCCAGGGGAAAGGGATCTGGCCCTGGGAATGGGTTCTGGTCCTTGGAAAAGGGATCTTGTTCTGGGAATGAGATCCCATCCTGGAAACGGGATCTTGCCCTGGGAATAGGATCCTGTTCTGGGAATGGGATCCTGTCCTGGGAATGGGATCCAGCCTTGGGAATGGGATCCTGGGAATGGGATCCAGCTATGGGAATGGGATTCGGTTTTGAGAATGGGATCCTGTCCTGGGAATGAGATCCCATCCTGGAAAAGGGATCTTGCCCTGGGAATGGGATCCTGTCCTGGAATGGGATTCTGTTTTGGGAATGGGATCCTGTCCTGCAGAGCCCGTGGTGCTGAAGGGGTAAAATGAGGGATCTCCCATTCCCAGATTCCCAGATTTCTCCTTCCACCCCTCAAGCCTGGCGTTCTTACAGCCATTGTTTCATTTTCCCCTCTTGTTTCCCTCCAGCCCCGCAGGAGAAGAAGCCCTGGGGAATTCTGCCCCTCCCGGACCTTCCCTCGGAGAATCCTGCGGCTCCAAGGAGCTGCTGGAGTGTCTGGGATGAACAAACCCCATAAAATCCCTTCCAAGGATGTTTACTCATGGATTTGTCCTGGTTCCCAATGTCCCATTGGCTCCCAGGGCCCAGCCATGCCCGGCCCCCGAGGGGACAGTGGTGCCACCAATGCCACAGCCGGGCTGGCTCCTCCGGCAGGGGGCAGAGCGGGATGGGAGCAGGAGCCTTCTCCCGGTAATGGAGCACATTCCCAGTAAGGGATCCCATTCCCAGTAAGGGATCCCATTCCCAGGGCTGAATCCTTTTCTCCAGAGAGGCTTCAATTCTCAGGACAGGATCCCAGTCCCTGGGCTGGATTGGGATCCCATTACAGGATCCCATTCCCACAACAGGATCTCATATCCAGGGCTGGATCCCATTTCCAGGACAGGATTCCATTCTCAGGGGCAGGATCCCTTTCTCCAGAGAGCGTTCAATTCCCAGGACAGGATCCCATTCCCCTGACAGGATCCCATTCCCAGAACAGCAACCCATTCCCAGAACAGTATCCCATTCCTAGAATGGGATCCCATTCCCATGACAAGATCCCTTTCCCAGAACTGGGTCTCCTTCCCAGGGCTGAATCCCATTCCCAGGATCCCTTTCTCCAGAGAGGATCCCATTCCCAGGACCAGATCCCGTTCCCTGGATTGGATCCCATTCCCAGGGCTGGATCCATTTCCCAGGAAAAGGATCCCATATTCCTATGACAGGATCTCATTCCCAAAACAGGATCCCATTCCCAAAACAGCATCCCATTCCCAGGACAGGATCCCATTCCCAGAACAAGATCCCATTCCTGAGGCCAGATCCCATTCCCAGACTACGATCCCATTCCCCTGCCCAGATCCCATTCCCAAGACAGGATCCCATTCCCAGGGCAGGACCCCATTCCCAGAACAAGATCCCATTCCTGAGGCCAGATCCCATTCCCAGACTACGATCCCATTCCCCTGCCCAGATCCCATTCCCAAGACAGGATCCCATTCCCAGGGCAGGACCCCATTCCCAGGTCCAGATCCCATTCCCCTGACAGAACCCCATTCCCAGTAGAGGATCCCATTCCCAGGGCTGAATCCCATTCTCAGAATAGGATCCCATATGCCTATGACAGGATCCCATTCTCAGATCAAGATCCCATTCCCTGGATTGGATCCCGTTCCCAGGACAGGATCCCATTCCCAGAACAAGATCCCATTCCTGAGGCCAGATCCCATTCCCAGAACAAGATCCCATTCCCAGGACAGGATCTCATTCCCAGAACAAGATCCCATTCCTGAGGCCAGATCCCATTCCCAGACTACGATCCCATTCCCCTGACTAGATCCCATTCCCCATGACCAGATCCCATTCCCAGGACCGGATCCCATTCCCATGACAGGATCCCATTCCTGGGGTTAGATCCCATTCCCAGGACTGGATCCCATTCCCATGACAGGATCCCATTCCCAGGCAGGGCAGGAACTTTCCAGGCCATTTCCAGGCCCCCTTTCCCCCCAGGCTGCTCCATCCCATCCCGGGTCTCTCCGGTGTCGGATCAGCCCCCAATTCCCGGGTTGGTCCCTCCCGGGCTCTGCCCTCGGTTTAATCCAGGATCTGGGCTGGGTTTGCGCTGTTTTTGTTCCCCCATCCGATGTTAATCCCGGTTTGTGCTCAAACACCGGCTGCTCGTTCCGGGCTAACGAGCCCCAACACCAGCACCTGACCCGTTCCTGTCCCGTTCCAGCCCCTGTTTGCCTTGCAGGGCTCCGGCAGGGAAAACTCCGGAGTTTTTGTTCCGGCCGCTCCTTCCCGGCGGGTTCTGCCCCGCTCGGCCTCAAAGGGAATGGGAACATTCGTGTTTGGCCTCGGATTTGGCTCCTTTCAGCAGCTCCGGGAGTGGAAAGTGTTTTCAGCAGGTGTAAAACCGCTCTGGAGCAGGGCCAGGAATCCTGAGCTGGAATTGCTGATTTTAGCCCAGTCTGGGACCCCAAATCCTGGATTTTAGTTCAGTCTGGGACCCAAAAATCCTCAATTTTAGTTCAGTCTGTGACCCCAAATCCTGGATTTTAGCCCAGTCTGGGACCCAAAAATCCTCAATTTTAGTTCAGTCTGTGACCCCAAATCCTGGATTTTAGCCCAGTCTGGGACCCAGGTTCTTGATGTTAGCCTGGTCTCTGACTCAGAAAATCCTTGGTTTTAACCTGGTCTGTGACCCCAAATCTTTCATTTTAGCCTGGTTAGTGACCCCAAATCCTTGATTTCATCCCAGTCTGTGACCCCAAATCCTTTTAGCCTGGTCTGTGATCCCAAATCCTGGATTTTAGCCCAGTCTCTGACCCAAATTCCTTAATTTTAGTCCAGTCTGTGACCCCAAATCCTTGCGTTTAGCCTGGTCTGTGATCCCAAATCCTTCGTTTTAACCTGGTCTGTGACCCCCAATCTTTGATTTTAGCCTGGTCTGACACAAAATTTTTAATCTTACCCCAGTCTGTGACCCCAAATCCTGGCTTTTAGTTTAGTCTCTGACCTAAAAATCTTGGATTTTAGCCCAGTCTGTAACCCCAAATCCTTGGGTTTAGCCTGGTCTGTGACCCCAAATCTTATTTTATCCCAGTCTGTGACCCCAGATCCTGGATTTTAGCCTGGTCTCTGAACCAAAAATCCTTAATTTTAGCCCGGTCTGTGACCCCAAATCTTTCATTTTAGCCTGGTTAATGACCACAAATCCTGGATTTTAGCCCAGTCTGTGACACCAAATCCTTTCTTTAGCCCAGTCTCTGATCCAAAACCCCTTAATTTTAGTCCAGTCTGTGACCCCAAATCCTTGCTTTTAACCTGGTCTGTGACCCCAGATCTGATTTTAGCCCAGTCTGTGATCCAGATTTTTGACTTTAACCTGGTCTGGGACCCCAAATCCTTGATTTTAGCCCAATTAGTGACCCCAAATCCTGCATTTTAGCCTGGTCTGTGACCCAAAATCCTGCATTTTAGCCCAGTCTCTGACCCAAAAATCTCTCATTTTATCCCAGTCTGTGACCCCAAATCCTTGATTTTAGTCCAGTCTCTGAACCAAAAATCCTTAATTTTAGCCTGGTCTGTAACCCAAAATGCCTGGATTCTAGTTCAGCCTGTGACCCCAAATCTTTCATTTTAGCCCAGTCTGTGACCCCAAATCCTTGATTTTAGCTCAGTTTCTGACCCCAAATCCCTGATTTTAGCCCTTTCTCTGACCCAATTCTGCCATTTCACCTGCCACAAATGCACAGAGTTATTCAGGGGAGGATGAGGAACTTTCGCAGCTCTTAATCTGCTTTTTGTTTGGTTTTTTTGCCTTGGCCAAATAAAATAAAGAGTGTTTTATTCACTGCTTACCAATGCAGGATCCAGGTGGGAAACTCTGCTGTGGTTTTGTCACCGGAGCCTGAGGAAATAAAAATATCCTGATGGAATTCCGGCCCTAATTTTGTCAATTTTGGGCTTTTTTTGTGCTGGGATTCAGCATCTCCAACGCCCTCAGAGCATCCCCACCTTTACCTGCTTTGTTTCCCACCCCAATAATCCAAATTTTGGCTGGGAAGAGCAAAACCAGGATTTCCTGCTCTTTTCTCTTCCAGCTGCTCCGAGGTTTGCCAAACAAAAAATCAATTTTCTCATCACCTGCAGGAAGCTGAACCCTCCCAAAACTCCCAGCCCAGCCCAATCCACCCATCCATCACCTTCATTTAAATTTTTATTATTGTTTTATTTGCTTTTGGCCAGGCCCCAGCGAGGTTTGGAGCAGGTGACAAGAGCAAGGTGCAGATTGATGCTCTGCCCAGGAGAAATGGGGATAAATAGTGGATAAACGTTGGATAAATAGGGAATAATCCCTCCTTTCAGCAGCTCCAAAGGGGCTGAGGAGGGAGAGGTGCCAGGGGAAAATTCCAGAAAAAATCTTGGAGGGAGAGGGGGAAATATTGGGCATTTCCTGAAGGATTTGTTGGGAGTGGGAGCAGGGAAAAATGGGGCCAAAAAAAATTGAGGGAATGGGTGGAAATTGAGGGTTTTGGTTGTTCAAAGAAATTCTGCTTCCAAATCCTGAGAGCTGCAGGCTCTGGGCAAGGAGAGGAATCTCCAGAAAATCCCAGGATTCTGTCCCTGAGCTTTTCTCAGTGATTTATGGGAAAACCTCCAATATTTCCATGGAGTTTTGTCCCAAATATTCCTGTTTTAATATGGAAATCTGCACCATTCCCCAGCTCTGCATGAATCCCTGCAGGTTTTGCTGCTGGATTTCGTGGTGGCCACGGGCAGATCCCCATGGAATTCCTGATTTGGGATGGGAACGGTTGGAACCAGCCTGGATTTGGGGACTTTTGGTGCCCATTTCACCTGAGACACCCCAATTTTGGGAATGTCAGGGAGCTGAATCCCCTGATGGGTTTTTAAGGAAGTTTTGGAATTTGGGAACCTGCAGCAGGAGCAGGGAAGGGATTGGTGCCAAATTATCCCCATTCCCACTTTTATTTTAATGGAATTTTGGGGATTTTGAGGATCTTCTGCAGGAGCACAAAGGATTGGTTCCAAATTATCCTCATTCCCTCTTTTTTAATGGAAGTTTGGGAATTCCTGGGAACCTGCTGCAGGAGCATGGAAGGATTGAGGCCAGGTTGAGGGTTATCCCCATTTCCTCTTTTTTTATGGAATTTTGGGGATTTTGAGGACTTTCTGCAGGAGCAGGGAAGGATTGGTTGCAAATTATCCTCATGCATTCTCTTTTTTATGGAATTTTGGGGATTTTGAGAATCTTCTGCAGGAGCAGGGAAGGATTGGTGCCAGCTTGAGGGTTATCCCCATTCCTTCTTTTTTACATGGAATTTTGGGGATTTTTACGACCTGCAGCAGGAGCAGGGAAGGATTGGTGACAAATTATCCCCATTCCCTCTTTTTTTTTAACAGAATTTGGGGTTTACTGGGAATCTGCAGCAGGAGCATGGAAGAATTGGAGCCAACTCATCCCCATTCCCTCCTTTTTTCCATGGAATTTTGGGGATTTTGAGGACTTTCTGCAGGAGCATGGAAGGATTGATGCCAAATTATCCCCATTCCCCATTTTTTTAATGGAAGTTTGGGAATTCCTGGGAATCTGCTGCACGAGCATGGAAGGATTGGTGCCAACTTGAGACTTATCACCATTCCTTCTTTTTATTCATGGAATTTTGGGGATTTTGAGGACTTTCTGCAGGAGCAGGGAAGGATTGGTGCCAATTTATCCCCATTCCCTCTTTTTTTTAATGGAAGTTTGGGGTTTCCTAGGAATCTGCTGCACGAGCAGGGAAGGATTGATGCCACCTTGAGGGTTATCCCCATTCCTTCTTTTTTTAATGGAAGTTTGGGTATTCCTGGGAACCTGCAGCAGGAACAGAGAAGAACTGGTGCCAAATTATCCCCATTTCCTCTTTTTTTTTTAATGGAATTTTGGGGATTTTGAGGATCTCCTGCAGGAGCACAAAGGATTGGTTCCAAATTATCCCCATTCCCTCTTTTTTTAAATGAAATTTGGGGGTTCCTGGGAACCTGCTGCAGGAGCAGGAAAGGATTGGTGCCAATTTATCCCCATTCCCTCCTGTTTCAATGGAATTTTGGGGATTTGAGGATCTGCCGCAGGAGCATGGAAGGATTGGTGCCAGCTTGAGGGTTATCCCCATTTCCTCTTTTTTCATGGAATTTTGAGGATTTTGAGGACTTTCTGCAGGAGCAGGGAAGGATTGGTGCCGATTTCAATGGAATCTCCATTCCTGCCTTTTGCAGATGGAAATCCGGGCTTTCCAGGGGAGGGAAATTCCCAGTTATGCGGGAATTTGGGAACTTTTGGGAATGTTGGGGAATTTGGGAATTTTGGGGGAATGTGGGAATTTGGGGATTTGGGGGAATTTGGGGAATGTGGGAATTTTGGGGAATTTGGGGGGATTTTGGGGAATTTGCGGGAATTTGGGAATTTGGGGGAATGTGGGAATTTGGGAATTTTGGGGAATTTGGGGGGATTTTGGGGAATTTGTGGGAATTTGGGAATTTGGGGGAATGTGGGAATTTGGGAATTTTGGGGAATTTGGGGATTTTTGGGAATGTGGGAATTTTGGGGAATTTTGGGGAATTTGGGGGAATTTTGGGGGATTTTGGGGAATTTGTGGGATTTTGGGGAATTTTGGGGAATGTGGGAATTTGGGAATTTTTGGGAATTTGGGATTTTTTTGGGATGTGGGAATTTGGGAATTTTTTGGAATTTGGGAATTTTGGGGAATTTGGGCAATTTTGGGGAATTTTGGGGAATTTGGGGATTTTTTGCTGCCGCAGGAGCCGCAGTTCCCGAGTTTGGGTTGGGAATTCCCGGCCAGGAGAGATCAAAAACTCTGCAGCGGCTCCTAGAGGAGAGCCAGGAGGAGCTGCAGCCTGGAAAACTCCTCCCAAAATGGATTTTCCTCCTCCCAAACTGGATTTTCCTCCTCTCAAAAGGATTTTCCTCCTCCCAGAATGATTTTCCCTCTTCCAGAACGGATTTTCCTCCTCCCAGGATACATTTTCCCTTTCCCAAAATGGATTTTCCTCCTCCCGCGATGGGTTTTCCATTCCCAGTACAGATTTTCCCCCTTCCAGGAGAATTTCCCTTATGCCAGTAGGATTTTCTTCCTCCCAAAATGGATTTTCCTCTTCCCAGGAGAATTTTCCCCCTCCCAGTTCAGATTTTCCTCCCCCCAGAAGGATTTTCCTCCTCCCAAAATGGATTTCCCCCCTCCCAGCACAGATTTTCCTTTCCCTCAGGATGGAATTTTCTTTTCCCAGAAAGGATTTTTCTCCCCCCAGAATGGACTTTTACTCCTCCCAAAAGGATTTTTCCTCCACCCAAAATGGATTTTCCTCCTCCCAAGAGAATTTTCCCCCTCCCCAGGATGGATTTTCCACCTCCCAAAAGGATTTTCCCCCTCACAGAAAGAATTCTCTCCCTCTGAGGACAATTTCCATTCTCCCAGAATGGATTTCCCTTCTCCCAGACAGATTTTCCTCATCCCAATTCAGATTTTCCCCCACCCAGGATGGATTTTCCTCCTCCCAAAATGGATTTTCCCCCTCCCAAGATGGATTTCCCCCTTCTAGTGCAGATTTTCCTCCTCCCAGATGGATTTTTCTTTTCCCAGAAGGATTTTTCTCCCACCAGAATGGATTTTTTTCTCCTCCCAAAACGATTTTTGCCCTCCCAGAATGGATTTTCTTCCTCCCAGAACAGATTTTCCCCCACCCAAGATGGATATTCCTCCTCCCACAAGGATTTCTCTTCTCCCAGGACGCATTTGCCTCCTCCCAAAATGGATTTTCCTCACCCCAGACGGATTTTACTATTCCCAGAAGTATTTTTCTCCCCCCAGAATGGATTTTTCTCCTACCAGTAGAATTTTCCTCCTCCCATGATGGATTTTCCTCCTCCCAGGAGAAATTTTCTCCCCCCAGGATGGATTTTCCTTTTCCCAAAATGGATTTTCCACCTCCCAGAATGGATTTCCCCCTCCTGGTACAGATTTTCCTCCCCCAAGGACGGATTTTTCTTTTCCCAAAAGGATTTTTACCTTCCCAGAATGGATTTTCCTTCTCCCAGAATGGATTTTCCTCCTCCCTCCCTCCTCTCAGTTCAGATTTTCCTCTCTCCAGGAGAATTTCTCTCCTCTCAAAATGGATTTTTTTTCCCCTCCAAGGATGGATTTTCTTCCTCTTAGAACAGATTTCTCTCCTCCCAGGATGGATTTTCCTCATCCCAGTTCAGATTTTCCTCCTCCCAGGAGAATTTTCCTCCTTCCAGAACGGATTTTCTTCCTCCCAAAAGGATTTTCCTCCTCTCAAAAGGATTTTTCTCCTCCCAGAAAGAATTTTCTCCATCCCAGGAGAATTTCCCTTCCCCCAGAACAGATTTCCTTTCTCCCAAAAGGATTTTCCTCCTCTCACTCCGGATTTTCCTCTCTCCAGGAGAACTTTCCCCCTCCCAGAAGGATTTTCCTTCTCCCAGAATGGAATTTCCTCATCCCAGTTCAGATTTTCCTCCACCCAGGATGGATTTTCCTCCTCTCAAAAGGATTTCCCTTCTTCCAGGACGGATTTTCCTTCTCCCAAAACGGATTTTCCTCCTCTCCACAACGCAATTTCTCCCTCCCAGTTCAGATTTTCCCCCTCCCAGTAGAATTTTCCTCCTCCCAGGATTTCCCTTCTCCTAGAATGGATTTTCTTCCTCCAAAATGGATTTTCCTCCTCCCAGTCCGGATTTCCTCTCTCCAGGAGAATTTTCCGCCTCCCAAAATGGAATTTTCTCCTCCAAGGATGGATGTTCCTCCTCTCAAAAGGATTTTCCTTCTCCCAGAATGGATTTTCCTCATCCCAGTTCAGATTTTCCTCCTCCCAGGAGAATTTTCCTTTTTCTAGAATGGATTTTCCTCCTCCCAGAATGGATTTTCCCCTCCTGGTACAGATCTCCCTCCCCCAAGGACGGACTTTTCTTTTCCCAGAAGGATTTTTACCCTCCCAGAATGGATTTTCTTCTTCCTAGAACAGATTTTCCTCCCCCCAGAATGGATTTTCCTGCTCCCAGGAGGATTTTCCCCCCTCCCAGGAGAATTCCCCTTCCCCCAGAACAGATTTCCCTTCTCCCAAAAAGACTTTCCCACTCCCAGTAGAATTTTTCTTCTCCCAAATGGATTCTTCTTCTCCCAGAATTTTCCCCCTCCCAAATGGATTTTCCTCCTCTCACTCCGGATTTTCCTCTCTCCGGGAGAACTTTCCTCCTCCCAAAATGGATTTTTCTCCTCCAAGGATGCCTTCCCTTCTCCCAGTACAGATTTTCCTCCTCCCATGATGGATTTTCCTTTTCCCAAAATGGATTTTCTTCCTCCCAGAATTTTCCTCCTCCCACAAGGATTTCTCTTCTCCCAGGACGCATTTGCCTCCTCCCAAAATGGATTTTCCTCCTCTCAGGATGGATTTTACTATTCCCAGAAGTATTTTTCTCCCCCCAGAATGGATTTTCCTCCTCCCAGAACTTTCCTCCTCCCAAATGGATTTTCCTCCTCTCACTCCAGATTTTCCTCTCTCCAGGAGAACTTTCCTCCTCCCAAAATGGATCTTTCTCCTCCCAGAATGGATTTTCTTCCTCCCAGAACAGATTTTCCTCCCCCCAAAATGGATTTTCCTCATCCCAGTTCAGATTTTCTCCCATCCAGGATGGATTTCCCCGTTCCTAGTACAAATTTTCCTCCCCCCAGACGGATTTTTCTTTTCCCAGAAGGATTTTTCTCCCCACAGAATGGATTTTTCCCCCTCCCCAGGATGGATTTTCCACCTCCCAAAAGGATTTTCCCCCTCACAGAAAGAATTCTCTCCCTCTGAGGACAATTTCCATTCTCCCAGAATGGATTTCCCTTCTCCCAGACAGATTTTCCTCATCCCAGTTCAGGTTTTCCCCCACCCAGGATGGATTTTCCTCCTCCCAAAATGGATTTTCTCCCTCCTGGTATAAATTTTCCTCCCCCCAGATGGATTTTTATTTTCCTAGAAGGATTTTTCTTCCTCCCAGAAAGATTTTCCTCCTCCCAGAATGGATTTTTCTCCTCCCAGGAGGATTTTTCTGCTCCCAGAATGGATTTTCCCCCTTCCCAAGACGGATTTCCCCCTTCTAGTGCAGATTTTCCTCCTCCCAGATGGATTTTTCTCCCACCAGAATGGATTTTTTTCTCATCTCAAAAGGATTTTTGCCCTCCCAGAACAGATTTTCTTCCTCCTAGAACAGATTTCCCTTCTCCCAGAATGGATTTTCCCCCTCCCAGTATTTTCCTTTTTACCAAAAAGGATTTTTCCTTTCCCAGGATGGAATTTCCTCCTCCCAGTACAGATTTTTCTCCCGCAATGGATTTTCCCTTTCCCCAAATGAATTTTCCTTTTCCCAGGATGGATATTACTTTTTCCAAAAAGGATTTTCCTTTTTCCAAAATGGATTTTCCTCCTATCCACAATGGAATTTCTCCCTCCCAGCACAGATTTTCTCCTCCCATGATGGATTTTCCTCCTCCCAAAATGGATTTTTCTTCTCCCAAAATCAATTTTTCCTCCTCTCAAAAGAATTTCCTCCCTCCCAGGAGAATTTTCCTTCTCCCAAAATGGATTTTCCTCCTCCCACAAAGGAATTTCTCCCTCCCAGCACAGATTTTCCCCTCCCATGATGAATTTCCCCCGAGGATCTCGGGCACCGCTGATCCCATTCCCTCAGGGATCCCCTCCCTCATTCCCAAGGAATCACAAACCACAAAATCACCACAAAAATTCAGATTTTTATTCCCTTGAGCTCCAGTGAAACAACTGTAGCAGCATTTCACACCCGCACCCTGCATCGGTAAACAGTGAAGAAAACTTTATTTTTTTCATTTTTATTTTTATTTTTATTTTTATTTTATTTTCATTTTTATTTTTATGTTCATTTTGAATTTTTATTTTTATTTTTTATTTTTTGCCAAGGCAAAAAAATCCAAAGGGAAAAAAAAACCAAAAAGGGATTAAGATTTGGAAATTTCCTCCTCATCCTCCCTTGAAATCTTTGTGCGTTTGTGGCAGAATTGGGTCAGGCTGGGCTAAAATCCAAGATTTCAGCTCAGAATCGCAGCAAAACCCCCAAAGGCAAACGTGGCAGGGATTTGGGAATTTGGGATTTGGGATTTGGGATTTGGGGATTTGGGGATTTGGGATTGGGGATTTGGGATTGGGGATTTGGGGATTTGGGGATTTGGGGATTTGGGATTTGGGATTTGGGGATTTGGGGATTTGGGATTCGGGGATTTGGGGATATGGGGATTTGGGGATTTGGGATTTGGGATTTGGGATTTGGGGATTTGGGATTTGGGATTTGGGATTTGGGATTTGGGATTTGGGGATTTGGGATTTGGGATTTGGGGATGTGGGATTGGGGATGTGGGATTGGGGATTCGGTGATTTGGGATTTGGGATTTGGGGATTTGGGGATTTGGGGATTTGGGATTTGGGATTTGGGATTGGGGATGTGGGATTTGGGCTTTGGGATTGGGGATGTGGGATTTGGGATTTGGGGATTTGGGATTTGGGATTTGGGATTTGGGGATTTGGGGATTCGGGGATTTGGGGATTCGGGGATTTGGGGATTTGGGATTTGGGGATTTGGGATTTGGGATTTGGGATTGGGGATGTGGGATGTGGGATTTGGGATTTGGGGATTTGGGATTTGGGGATTTGGGATTTGGGGATTTGGGGATTTGGGATTCGGGGATTTGGGGATTTGGGGATTTGGGATTTGGGATTTGGGGATTTGGGGATTTGGGATTTGGGATTTGGGGATTGGGGATTGGGGATTCAGGGATTCAGGGATTTGGGATTTGGGGATTTGGGATTTGGGGATTTGGGGATTTGGGATTCGGGGATTTGGGGATTTGGGATTTGGGGATTTGGGATTCGGGGATTTGGGGATTTGGGATTCGGGGATTTGGGATTTCCCTGCAGATCCAGCAGCAGCAGCTGGGAAATTGGGAATATTCCTGGTGCAGGTGAGAGCTCTGGGATGGGTTTGGTGGAGACCCAGGGGATCCAAGGGGATTTTCCTTTTTCCAGAATGGATTTGCCTTTTCCTAAAATGGATTTTCCCCCTCCCAGTATTTTCCTTTTACCAAAAAGGATTTTTCTTTTTCCAGAATGGATTTTCCTTTTCCCAAAATGGATTTTCCTCCTCCCAAGTTGAATTTTCCTTTTCCCAGGAAGGATTTTCCTCCTCCCAAAATGGATTTTCCTTTTTCCAAAATGAATTTTCCATTTCCCAGAATATCCTCCTCCCAGTACAGATTTTTCTCCCAGGACAGATTTTCCTTTTCCTAAAATGGATTTTCCCCCTCCCAGGATTTTCCTCCTGCTAAAATGGATTTTCCATTTCCCATAAAGGATTTTCCTTTTTCCAAAATAAATTGTCCTTTTTCCAGAAGGGATTTTTCTTCTTTCCGTAAGGGATTTTCCCCCTCCCAGGACGGATTTTCCTTTTTCTAAAATGGAATTTTCCTCCTCCCACAATGGATTTTCCTTTTTCCAAAATGGATTTTCCTTTTTCCAGAATGGATCTTCCTCCTCCCAAAGCAGATTGTCCTCCTTCCAAAACGGATTTTCCTTTTCACAGGACGGATTTTCCTTTCCCCAAAATGGATTTTCCCCCTCCCAGGATTTTCCTCCTGCTAAAATGGATTTTCCTTTTTCCAAAATGAATTTTCCTGCTCCCAGGACGGATTTTCCTTTTCCCATAATGGATTTTCCTCCTCCTAAAACCGATTTTCCTTTTTCCAAAAATGGATTTTCCTTTTCCCAAAATGAATTTTCCTCCACCCAGTACAAATTTTCCTGCTCCCAGAAGGATTTTCCCCCTCCCAAAATGGATTTTTTTTTTTTTTCCAAAATGGATTTTCCTTTTCCCAGGATGGATTTCCCTCATCCCATCCTCCCAACCCCTTCCCCTCATCCCACCCTCACCGTTTCTCTGTCCCTGCTCCCAGGGAAGAGCAAATCCCAAATGGGAAATGGAGCCTGGAATTGGAATTTGCACATCCGGGATCCCACAACTCCCTCCCTGGCTGCTGAAATTCCAAGGGAGTGGAAGGTGGAATTTAGAATTCCATCGGAATGATGGGATTTGGTTTGGGAAGGATGGAATTGATCCCTGCATTCAAATGGGAAACGGAGCCTGGAACTGGAATTTCCACATCCAGGATCCCAAAAATCCCTCCTGATCTCCCAAAGGGAGCAGCTGAAGGATGGAATTTTCTTTGGGAAGAGCCATTCCCAAATGGGAAATGGAGCCTGGAACTGGAATCGGCACATCCGGGATCCCAAAAACTCCTTCTGATCATCCAAGCAAGAGGTTAGAACATTGAATTTGCTCTGGAAGAGCCATTCCCAAATGGGAAATGGAGCCTGTGACTCAAATTTGCACATCCAGGATCCCAAAAATCCCTCCCTGGCTGCTGATGTTCCAAGGGAGTGGCTAAAGGATGGAATTTGGTTTGGGAAGGATGGAATTGATCTCTGGATTCAAATGGGAAACGGAGCCTGGAACTGCAATTTCCACATCCAGGGTCCTGAAAATCCTTCCTGATTTCCCAAAAGAGCAGTTAAAGGAAGGAATTTGGTTTGGGAAGAGCAAATCCCAAATGGGAAATGGGGCCTGGAATTTGAATTGGCACCTCCAGGATCCCAAAAATCCCTCCTGATCTCCCAAAGGAGCAGCTGGAGGATGGAATTTGGTTTGGGAAGAGCCATTCCCAAATGGGAAATGGAGCCTGGAACTGGAATTGGCACATCCGGGATCCCAAAAATCCCTCCCTGGCTGCTGATGTTCCAAGGAGTGGCTAAAGGATGGGATTTGGTTTGGGAAGGATGGAATTGATCTCTGGATTCAAATGGGAAACGGAGCCTGGAACTGCAATTTCCACATCCAGGGTCCTGAAAATCCTTCCTGATTTCCCAAAAGAGCAGTTAAAGGAAGGAATTTGGTTTGGGAAGAGCAAATCCCAAATGGGAAATGGAGCCTGGACCTTGAATTTCCACATTCAGGATCCCAAAAATCCCTCCTGATCTCCAAAAGGAGCAGCTGGAGGATGGAATTTTCTTTGGGAAGAGCCATTTCCAAATGGGAAATGGAGCCTGGAATTCAAATTTGCACATCCAGGATCCCCAAAATCCCTCCCTGGCTGCTGAAATTCCACGGGAGCAGCTGAAGGATGGGATTTGGTTTGGGAAGGATGGAATTGATCCCTGGATTCAAACGGGAAACGGAGCCTGGAATTTGAATTGGCACATCCAGGATCCCAAAAATCCCCCCTGACCTCCCAAGAAAGCAGCTGGAGGATGGAATTTGGCTTGGGAAGAGCCAACACCCACAAGAGGAGGAGGAGGAGGATGGAGCAGGAACTCCAGAGGCTGCACCAAAAACTGGAATTATCCCACATTTTTCCCACATTTTGGCTTTTCAGCATGAAATCCCCCAAATCCCATCCCCAGGGGGTTTTCCAGGCTGTTCTGGCTCTCCAGCTTCTCCAGGGAAAATTCCAGCTCTGAGAGCTCCGAGCCCGCCGAGGGCAGCAGAACCCGGAGCGATTCTCCCGCCTTAAGGCACAGGGAACCTTTGGTGCGGGGATTTATTGGGGTTAAGACACAACAAAAAGGCGGCAAAAAGCAAAATTTCACACTGGGATCGCTCCCACAAGGCACACGCGGCTCCCCCGAGGGGGATCCTGCATTTCCCTGCTCCTAAAATTGTGGGGAAAGGGATGAAAACTGCTCGGGGTCACCCCAAAAACCACAGGGAAAGGGTGAGATGTGCTCGGGGTCACCCCAAAAACCAGACCTGGGTGATGGGACAGCCCCAGAGACCCCAGGGGACATCCCAAGGAGGGGGGACGTGGATCTGGAACTGCATCCCAAAAATCCCTCCCTGGCTGCTGATGTTCCATGGAGGAGCTAAACAATGGAATTTGGTTTGGGAAGGATGGAATTGATTCCTGGAATTTGAACTTGCACACCCAGGGTCCCAAAAATCCCTCCTGATCATCCAAGAGGTTAAAGCACGGAATTTGGTTTGGAACAGCAAATCCCAAAAGGGAACTCGACCCTGGAATTTGAATTTGAACATCCAGGATCCCAAAAAATCCCTCCTTGGCTGCTGATCTCCCAAGGGAGCGGCTAAAGGATGGAATTTGGTTTGGGAAGGATGGAATTGATTCCTGGAACAGGAATTTGCACATCCAGGCTCCCAAAAATCCCTCCTTGGCTGCTGAAATTCCATGGGACTGGAAGATGGAATTTAGAATTCCATCTGGATAATGGAATTTGGTTTGGGAAGGATGGAATTGATCCCTGCATTCAAATGGGAAATGGAGCCTGGAACTGGAATTTGGACCTCAGGACATCCAGGACCCCAAAATTCCCTCCTGATCTCCCAAAAGAGCAGCTGGAGGATGGAATTTTCTTTGGGAAGAGCCATTCCCAAATGGGAAATGGAGCCTGGAATTCAAATTTGCACATCCAGGAACCCAAAAATCCCTCCTTGGCTGCTGATGTTCCAAGGGAGCAGCTGAATTATGGAATTTGGTTTGGGAAGGGTGGAATTTATCCCTGGAATTTGAATTTGCACATCCAGGATCCCAAAAATCCCCCCTGATCTCCCAAAAGAGCAGTTAAAAGATGGAATTTAGTCTGGGAAGAGCCATTCCCAAATGGGAAATGGAGCCTGGAATTGGAATCTGCACATCCAGGATCCCAAAAATCCCTCCTGATCATCCAAGTAAGAGGTTAAAGCATGGAATTTGGTTTGGAAGAGCAAATCCCAAATGGGAAATGGATCCTGCATTTAAATTTGCACATCCAGGATCCCGAAAATCCCCCCTTGGCTGCTGATATTCCAAGGGAGTGGAAGATGGAATTTAGAATTCCATCTGAAGGATGGGATTTGGTTTGGGAAGGATGGAATTGATCCCTGCATTCAAATGGGAAACGGAGCCTGGAACTGGAATTTCCACATCCAGGATCCCAAAAATCCCTCCTGATCATCCAAGCAAGAGATTAGAACATTGAATTTGCTCTGGAAGAGCCATTCCCAAATGGGAAATGGAGCCTGGAATTTAGATGTGCACATCCAGGATCCTGAAAATCCTTCCTGATCTCCAAAGGGAGCAGTTGGAGGATGGAATTTGATTTGGGAATAGCAATTCCCAAATGGGAAATGGAGCCTGGAACTGGAATTTGCACATCCAGGATCCCAAAAATCCCTACTTAGCTGCTGATGTTCCAAGGAGTGGCTAAAGGATGGAATTTGGTTTGGGAAGGATGGAATTGATCTCTGGAATTTGAATTTGCATGTTCAGGATCCCACAACTCTCTCCTTGGCTCCAGAAGTTCCAAGGGAGTGGAAGGCAGAATTAAGAATTCCATCTGGATAATGGAATTTGGTTTGGGAAGGATGGAATTGATCTCTGGATTCAAATGGGAAATGGAGCCTGGAACTGGAATTTCCACATCCAAGATCCCAAAAATCCCTCCTGATCATCCAAGAGGTTAAAACATGGAATTTGCTTTGGAAGAGCCATTCCCAAACGGGAAATGGAGCCTGGAATTTGAATTTGCCCATCCAGGATCCCATCAATCCCCCCTGATCTCCCAGAGGAGCAGCCAAATTCCAAAGGACGGAATTCATTTTGCAAAGCCGTTCCCAGCTGGAGCAGGGAGGTTTCCACCCTTCCCACTCAGCACTGCAAGCAGGAAAACCCAACCCAGGGAATGAGGAGCTTCTCCTGGTGGGATTTTCCCATTCCAGGTGGGATTTTCCCATTCCAGGTGGGGTTTTTCTCTCTCCAGGTTGGGTTTTTTTGTCCCTCCAGGTTGGGATTTTCCCATTCCAGGTGGGATTTTCCCATTCCAGGTGGGATTTTCCCATTCCAGGTTGGGTTTTTCTCTCTCCAGATTGGATTTTTTTCTCCCTCCAGGTTGGGATTTTCCCATTCCAGGTGAGATTTTCCCATTCCAGGTGAGATTTTCCCATTCCAGGTTGGGTTTTCCCATTCCAGGTGGGATTTTTGTCCCTCCAGATTGGATTTTTTTGTCCCTCCAGGTTGGGGGTTCCCATTCCAGGTGGGATTTTCCTGTTCCAGGTGGGATTTTTGTCCCTCCAGGTGGGATTTTCCCATTCCAGGTTGGATTTTCCCATTCCAGATGGGATTTTCCCATTCCTGATTGGATTTTTGTCCCTCCAGGTTGGGTTTTCCCATTCCAGATGAGATTTTCCCATTCCAGATGAGATTTTCCCATTCCAGGTGGGTTTTTCCCATTCCAGGTTGGGTTTTCCCATTCCAGGTGGGTTTTTGTCCCTCCAGATTGGATTTTTTTGTCCCTCCAGGTTGGGATTTTCCCATTCCAGGTTGGATTTTCCCATTCCAGGTGGGGTTTTTCCCCCTCCAGGTTAGGTTTACCCATTCCAGGTTGGGTTTTCCCATTCCAGGTGAGATTTTCCCATTCCAGATTGGATTTTTGTCCCTCCAGGTTGGGTTTTCCCATTCCAGGTTGGGTTTTCCCATTCCAGATGGGATTTTCCCATTCTAGATTGGATTTTTGTCCCTGCAGGTTGGGATTTTCCCATTCCAGATGGGATTTTGTCCCTCCAGGTTGGATTTTCCCATTCCAGGTGAGATGTTCCCATTCCAGGTTGGGTTTTTGTCCCTCCAGATTGGATTTTTTTGTCCCTCCAGGTTGGGATTTTCCCATTCCAGATGGGATTTTGTCCCTCCAGGTTGGGTTTTCCCATTCCAGGATGGGATTTTCCCATTCCAGGATGGGATTTTCCCCCTCCAGGCCAGGGATGAGCAGCAGGCAGGGCCGGAGGTGCCTCTGGGCTGCCCCTTTGGGATTTTCCCGGGATTTGGGGCTGGTTTGGGGCTGCCAGGGGCTCTGTAAACGGCAGCTCCAGGGTGTGGGAGCAGCTCCAGGCACCCCCGGGATCCCAGGAGAGCTCCTGGACCGGGACCAGGGCTCAGAGAGGAAAACTTGGGAATAATCTCAGCGAGGATGAAGCCGGCCAGCTGTCCCTCCCATAAAAATGTACCTTCAGCAAGTTCCCATTGGAAAATAACAGCATTGGTTAAAAATCCGCATTTCAAGAGCTGTAAAAAACGGAATGGAGATTTCCCCCTCGTCCCACAGAGGGATTTTGGGGTGCCCCAGGTGTTCCCAAAGTGATGTCCCCATTCCTTGTCCCCTCAAGGGGTTTCCAAGTACCTTGACATGCAGAGGAGAGGCCAGGCCACCACCTGGGGAATTAAAGCCAATAAAATAAAATTTTTGGCCATAAAATCAGTGATTTTTGGGGTTTCCTTACAGGAGGGAAGAGCTGAGCCCTTTTAAAGCAGCTTTGCACCCAGCTGTAAAAGCATTTTAAAACCACCCAACTGCCTGCATAGAAAAATAAAGGATAAACATTATCCAGCTATTTTATATTTATATAAAATTAACTTCTGTGCCAGGACATTTTTTGTTTCTCTGCTGTAAAAATAAAAAAATAAAATAAAAATAAAAACCAGCTTAGGTTGGGTAACCTAAACCTTGAGCAAGGAGTAAACTCCATCTTCCATCTTATTTCCAGCAAAAGAGAAGCTTGGGATTTCACTGCTTCAAAATAAAGTTATTAAATAGATATATATTAATATCAAAGTCTGTATAAACTCTTTTTTGTTGTTGTTTAAGGGAAAGGGGCACTCAGTGAGCAGGAATCACAGGGGACACTGAGTGATTGGGGACTCACAGGGACACCCAGTGAGCGGGAATCCTGGGGACACTTGGTGACAGAGGGACACTGAGTGAACAGGAATCCCCAAGGAGCACCACAGGAATCCCCGGGGACACTGAATGGCCAGGAATCCACAGGGACATCCAGTGACCGGGAATCCTTGGGGACACTTGGTGACAGAGGGACACTGAGTGACCGGGAATCCCTGGGGACACCCAGTGACCAGGAATCCACAGGGACACTTGGTGACAGAGGGACACTGAGTGACCAGGGATCCCTGAGGAGCACCACAGGAATCACAGGGGACACCCAGTGACCAGGAATCCACAGGGACACCCGGTGACAGGGGGACACTCAGTGACAGGGGGACATTGAGTGACCAGGAATCACAGGGGACACTGAGTGACCAGGAATCCACAGGGACACTTGGTGACAGAGGGACACTGAGTGACCAAGAGTCCCTGAGCACCACAGGAATCCCTGGGGACACCCAGTGACCAGGAATCACAGAGGACACTGAGTGACTGGGAATCCTGAAGGACACTGAGTGACAGGGGGACACTGAGTGACCAGGAATCCCTGGAGAGCACCACGGGAATCCATGGGGACAATGAGTGACCAGGAATCCCCAGGGACACTCAGTGACAGGGGTACATTGAGTGACCAGGAGTCCCCAGAATCCCTGGGGACACTCAGAGTCAGGGACACAGTGGCCAGGAATACCCAGAGACACTTGGTGACAGGGGGACACTGAGTGACAGGGAATCCCTGGGGGAGCACCACAGGAATCCCTGGGAAACACCATGGGAATCCCTGGGGACACTCAGTGACAGGGGGACACTCAGTGACAAGGACACACTCAGTGACCAGGGATCCCTGGGGACACTCAGTGACAGGGGGACACACTCAGTGACCAGGAACCCCCAGAACCCCTGGGGCGCTCAGTGACAAAAGGACAGTGACAGGGACGCACTCAGTGACCAGGAATCCCCAGGGACACCCAGTGACAGGGGGACACACTCAGTGACCAGGAATCCCTGGGGACACTCAGTGACAGGGGGACACACTCTGACCAGGAACCCCCAGAACCCCTGGGACACTCAGTGACCAGGAATCCCTGGGGACACTCAGTGACAGGGGGACACACTCTGACCAGGAACCCCCAGAACCCCTGGGACACTCAGTGACCAGGAATCCCTGGGGACACCCAGTGACAGGGGGACACACTCTGACCAGGAACCCCCAGAACCCCTGGGACACTCAGTGACCAGGAATCCCTGGGGACACCCAGTGACAGGGGGACACACTCTGACCAGGAACCCCCAGAACCCCTGGGACACTCAGTGACCAGGAATCCCTGGGGACACCCAGTGACAGGGGGACACACTCTGACCAGGAACCCCCAGAACCCCTGGGACACTCAGTGACCAGGAATCCCTGGGGACACTCAATGACAGGGGGACACACTCAGTGACCAGGAATCCCCGGAACCCCTGGGACACTCAGTGACCAGGAATCCCTGGGTACACCCAGTGACAGGGGGACACACTCAGTGACCAGGAATCCCTGGGGACACCCAGTGACAGGGGGACACACTCAGTGACCAGGAATCCCCGGAACCCCTGGAATCCCTCAGCGCCCGAGCAGCACAGGGAGATGTGCTGATGTGAATCCAGCACAATTCCAGC
This sequence comes from Melozone crissalis, assembly GCF_028551555.1. NCBI lineage: Eukaryota > Metazoa > Chordata > Aves > Passeriformes > Passerellidae > Melozone > Melozone crissalis. The sequence continues at coordinate 79,535 of NW_026536311.1, read as the reverse complement.
AGGGCTGCCCGCGAGGAGCCCAGAGAAGCTCGCACTCCCTTTCCCAGGAGGATTTTTATGTTTTTTTCTCCAGCGCGCGCTTGGTCAGGAAGTACTTGAAGAACTCGTACACGGACCAGGCGATGGCCGTGGAGGGCATCTGGTAAATGACCCTGGCCTGGACGCCCTTGAAGAAGCCGGGCAGCCCCCCGAGCTGGTACACGGTGCTGAAGGCGTTGGCCATGCCCGACAGGTGCCCCCTGATCTTGAGGGAGCTCAGGGCCGTGTTCTCCTGCGTGTTCAGCAGCGTCTTGCACACGTCCAGCGGCGTGGTGGCGGCGGCGGCCACGGCCCCGGCCACGGCGCCGGCCACGATGTGCGACTGGGGGTGGTACTGGCGGTGGGGGTTCAGGTGCTCCTGCATCAGCTCGTAGGTGATGAAGTGGATGGCCTGGAAGGGCACGTTCATGGTCAGCTGCGTGGTGTAGCTGCGGTAGAAGGCGCCCAAGCCCTCGGTCCTGTGCACCGTCCGCACGCAGCCCAGCACCGACGTGTACGGCGAGTTGAACATCTGCAGCCGCTGCTTCACCACTGCCAGGGGACACGGGGGGACAGGGACACGGCTCAGATGGGGGCAGGCCTGCCTGGCACAGCCCCCAGAGTGACCCTTCCCCACCCAAACTGACAGCCCTGAGCTGCCCAGTGCCCCCAGAACTGGGGACAGGGACACGGCTCAGATGGGGCCAGGCCTGCCTGGCACAGCCCTGAGCTCCCCTTCCCCACCCAAACCAAACCCCCCGAGCTGCCCAGTGCCCCCAGAACTGGGACAGGGACACGGCTCAGATGGGGCCAGGCCTGCCTGGCACAGCTCCAAGCTCCCCTTCCCCACACAGACTGACAGCCCTGAGCTGCCCAGTGCCCCCAGAACTGGGACAGGGACACGGCTCAGATGGGGCCAGGCCTGGCTGGCACAGCCCCCAGAGTGGCCCTTCCCCACCCAAACCAAACCCCCCGAGCTGCCCAGAGCTCAGGACAGATGTAGGGCACTGCTCAGATGAGGGCCAGGCCTGCCTGGCACAGCCCCCAGAGTGACCCCAGACCCAGCCCCAATCTCCCTTTCCCCACCCAAACCAAACCCCCGAGCTGCTCAGTGCCCCCAGAGCTCAGGACAGGGACCCTGCTCAGCTGCGGCCAGGCCTGCCTGGCACAGCTCCAAGCTCCCATTCCCCACCCAAATTGATGCCCCCAAGCTGCCCAGTGCCCCCAGAGCTTGGGACAGATGTGAGGACAGGACACTGCTCAGCTGGGGGGGCTGGCCTGCCTGGCACAGCCCTGAGCTCCCTTCCCTGATCAACCTGACCTCCCCGAGCTCCCCTTCCACACCCAAACCGATCCTCCCGAGCTGCCCAGTGCCCCCAGAACTGGGGACAGGGGCACTGCTCAGCTGTGGGGTCAGGCCAGCCTGGCACAGCCCCCAGAGTGACCCCAGGCACAGCCCTGAGCTCCCCATCCCCCCCCAAACCGACCCCCCAAGCTGCCCAGTGCCCCCAGAGCTCGGCACAGTGAGGGGACAGCTCAGAGCTCACTTCCTAATGAACCCCTCACCTCAGGTTTAATTAATGACCCTTTAGTTCTAATGAACCCCTCAGGGTTAATTACTCACCCCTCAGCCAGGCTGCACAAACACTCAGCAGTGACGAGGGCAGGACAGTGAGGTCACACCTGACATCCCCAGGGTGTCACCCACCCCTCCAGCCCCACTGGCTGCAGTGCCTCCCGCTGACTAATGAGGCCAATTAATGTAACTGATTAATCAGGGTGTGATTAACAGGATTTGATACACTGGAGGTTTCTCCTTCAGAGATTCCCAACTCTGGGCCCACTCAGCAGCACAGCCAGTGACACCGAGGGGCTGGCAGGTGGCAGCACTGTCCCTTGAGCTGCATTTTCCTCTTAATCCTCATTTTCCTGCCAATCCTCATTTTCCTGGGGCCTTCTCCTGCCACTCCACTCCCCAGCAATGTCACAGTCCCTCCGTGTGCTGATCCTGAGCAACATCAACCCCATGAGCTCAGCCTGGTTGGTCCAAAGCTTCAGGAGCACCAGAGCCACTGCCCCAAGGAGCGGCAGAATGGTGACAGTAAAGGTGGCACCAGCAAAGGGGACACCTCCCCTGGGAAGTCCCAGTGCACCTCAGAGATCCAGGGATAACAAATCCCTCCTGGCTGCTCTCCTCTCCTCCCCAGGACAGAGGAATTGGTGAGGTTGGAGCTCTCCCAGCTGGGGCAGCCCTGGATTTCCTCCTGCTCATGCCAAGGACAGAGGGAGAAGATCCAGGGGGAATTTGTGCCTGGATTCAGGGCTCTGGGGGCCTGGGTTGGTGGGTTTGGTGAGTTTGGAGGTCTCCCAACAGCCCTGGATTTCCTCCTGCTCGTGCCAAGGACAGAGGGAGAAGATCCAGGGGGGATTTGGGCCTGGATTCAGGGCTCTGGGGGCCTGGGTGTCCCGAGCGAGCAGCACTGCCAGGGTTACCTTCAGCCGGGTTCATCACGGCGTCGTGGAGCAGCGTGGCCGCACTCCCAGCGATGCCTGCAAGGAAGAGCAGCCCTGAGAAAACAAATCCTGGCTTGAAAGGGATCCCTGCCACCCAGGGGATCCAGCCAGGAGAATCCATCCAGAGGATCCCATCCAAGAGAATCCATCCAGAGGGATCCCATCCAGGGGAATCCATCCAGAGGATCCCATCCAGGGGAATCCATCCAGAGGATCCCATCCATGGGAATCCATCCAGGAGGATCCTATCCATGGGGAATCCATCCAGGGGGATCCATCCAGTGGATCCAGCCAGGAGAATCCATCCAGCGGATCCCATCCAAGAGAATCCATCCAGGGGATCCCATCCATGGGAATCCATCCAGGGGATCCCATCCAGGAGAATCCATCCAGAGGGATCCCATCCAGGAGAATCCATCCAGGGGATCTCATCCAGGGGATCCCATCCAGGGGAATCCATCCATGGGAATCCATCCAGAGGGATTCCATCCATGGGAATCCATCCAGAGGGATCCCATCCAGGAGAATCCATCCAGGAGGATCCTATCCATGGGGAATCCATCCAGGGGGATCCATCCAGTGGATCCAGCCAGGAGAATCCATCCAGCAGATCCCATCCAGGAGAATCCATCCAGAGGATCCCATCCAGGAGAATCCATCCAGAGGATCCCATCCATGGCAATCCATCCAGGGGATCCCATCCAGGAGAATCCATCCATGGGGATCCCATCCATGGGAATCCATCCAGGAGGATCCCATCCAGGAGAATCCATCCAGGAGGATCCTATCCATGGGGAATCCATCCAGGGGGATCCATCCAGTGGATCCAGCCAGGAGAATCCATCCAGCGGATCCCATCCAGGGGAATCCATCCAGAGGATCCCATCCAGGGGAATCTATCCAGAGGATCCCATCCATGGCAATCCATCCAGGGGGTCCCATCCAGGGGATCCCATCCAGGGGAATCCATCCAGGGGAATTCATCCAGGGGATCCCATCCAGGAGAATCCATCCAGGGGGATCCCATCCAGGGGAATCCATCCATGGCAATCCATCCAGGGGGATCCATCCAGGGGATCCCATCCATGGGAATCCATCCAGGAGGATCCTATCCAGGAGAATCCATCCAGGGGATGCCATCCATGGGCATCCATCCATGGGAGTCCATCCAGGGGGATCTCACCCACGGGGAATCCATCCAGGGGATCCATCCAGGGGGATCCCAAATATGGGAATCCACCCATGGAGATGCCATCCAGGGGGGTTCCATCCATGGGGGATCCATCTAGGGGGGGAACCAGCCATGGGGGAGCTCCATCCATGGGGACCCCATCCATTGGGGAGCTCCATCCATAGGGATCCCACCCATGGACAATCCATCCAGGGGGGCTTCATCCATGGGGACCCCATCCAAGGTGGATCCCATCCATGGGGTGAGTTCCTATCTATGAGGAATCCACCCACTGGGGAGCTCCATCCATGGTGGATCCATCCATGGGGAATCCATCCATTGGGGAACTCCATCCACGGAGAGGTTCCTCTCCATGGAGATCCCATCCATGGGAGAATCCATCCATGGGAATCCATCCATGGGAATCCATCCATGGGGGGGCTCCTATCCATGGAGAATCCATCCATGGTGGATCCCATCCACTGGGGATCCTATCCATCGGGAATCCATCCATTGGGGACCCCATCCATGGGGATCCCATCCATGGAGATCCCATCCACGGGAATCCATCCATTGGGGAGCTCCATCCATGGGGATCCCATCCATGGGGGGGTTCCCATCCATGGAGATCCCACCCACTGGGGATCTCATCCATGGGAATCCATCCATTGGGGAGCTCCATCCCTGGTGGATCCCATCCATGGGGATCCCATCCATGGAGATCCCATCCACTGGGGATCCCATCCATTGGGGAGCTCCATCCATGGTAGATCCCATCCATGGAGATCCCATCCATGGAGATCCCATCCACAGGAATCCATCCATTGGGGAGCTCCATCCATGGTGGATCCCATCCATGGAGATCCCATCCACTGGGGATCCCATCCATAGGAATCCATCCATTGGGGAGCTCCATCCATGGAGATCCCATCCATTGGGATCCCATCCATGGTGGATCCCATCCACTGGGGATCCTATCCACGGGGAATCCATCCATTGGGGAGCTCCACCCATGGTGGATCCCATCCATGGAAATCCCATCCACTGGGGATCCCATCCACAGGAATCCATCCATTGGGGAGCTCCATCCATGGCGGATCCCATCCATGGAAATCCCATCCATGGAGATCCCATCCACTGGGGATCCCATCCACGGGAATCCATCCATTGGGGAGCTCCATTCCTGGTGGATCCATCCATGGGGATCCCATCCATGGAGATCCCATCCATGGGAATCCATCCATTGGGGAGCTCCATCCCTGGTGGATCCATCCATGGGGATCCCATCCATGGAGATCCCATCCATGGGAATCCATCCATTGGGGAGCTCCATCCCTGGTGGATCCATCCATGGGGATCCCATCCATGGAGATCCCATCCATGGGAATCCATCCATTGGGGAGCTCCATTCCTGGTGGATCCATCCATGGGGATCCCATCCATGGAGATCCCATCCATGGGAATCCATCCATTGGGGAGCTCCATCCCTGGTGGATCCCACGCTGAAGGAGCCCCCAGGTCCCACCCCCCAGGGCCCCAGCACAGATTCCCAGGGCAGGAACCCCAGATCCACTCCCAGCCCCACCTCTGCTCTTCCCACAACAATGCCCGGGTTCCATCTCCCCAGACACCCGCGGCGCCGGAGCCAGCCGTGAGCAATGCTCACCCTGCCCTCAGCCTGTCCTAATGAGGGATCTTCATCCCTTTGCTCAGCCTGGCTCCAGTGCCCGGGCTGTGCCAACCCCAGCCAGCCGTGAGCAATGCTCACCCTGCCCTCAGCACGGCCCCAATGAGGGATTCTCATCCCTTTGCTCAGCCTGGCTCCAGTGCCCGGGCTGTGCCAACCCCAGCCAGCCGTGAGCAATGCTCACCCTGCCCTCAGCATGGCCCTAATCGGGGATTTTCACTTTGCTCAGCCTGGCTCCAGTGCCCGGGCTGTGCCAAGCCCAGCCAGCCCTGACCCATCCCTGCTCCGCTCTGCAGCCACTCCTTCCCTTTGATGTTGGCTCCAGCTCCAATTCCCTCTGGCCCAAATCATTTTGGTCATTTTGTGAATCCACAGCTCTGATTTTCCTGCTGGCACCTCAGGCCTGTAGCTACTTGAAAGGCAAACACAGGAATGTGTTTGGGGAGAAGGGATTTTATTCCCTTCCCTGAGCTCAGTCACCCCATGGCAGATTAAACCACGGGAATCTCCAGCACAAACCCTCTGGTAAAGCCCTGACTCCTCCATTCCAGGCTCTCTGCTGGCTTTAAAAATGAAATATTCCTGCTAAAAATGAAAGCACACAGAGGATGGAGGGCACTGAGTGCCCCCAGGGAAGTGAAACCTCCAGAGGTTGAGGTGATTCCTTATCACATAACTGTTGCAGTGTGTTGTAATAGCCCCTTTTACACTTCCAGGTCCCTTCCCAGGTGTGGCAATGCCCCTCTCCCTTCCCCCTCGCCCCTTGCTGAGTCCTGTCAATCAGGCTCAACACTCCAGCAAGGCCTCGTGTGGTTGGTCAAGTTCAAAGGATGCCCCTCAGGCCTGGGGGTCATTGGCCTGTCTGGGTGTCATCTTCCCCTGAGACCCCGCCCCTCTCACCTGGTTGGTGCTCACCTGTCCCCTCCCCTCCCCCTGCCCCGGGAGCTTAAAAAGGTCAATCAGACCATGCGGTCGGGATTCTGTTGGAGCCGTTCCCAAGAGTCAGACCTCTGTAACCATGGAATAAAGCTCTGGATTAAACCCTCCAGCAGAGTCCTCTCCTTTTCTCTTCACCATCACCTGAAGCCTTCCTCCTGAGGTAAACGGAGTTCCTACCAAGCCTGGACTTGTTCAGTGCCCAGCTGCAACCTCCAGCAAGCTAAAGGTGTCTCTGGGGTGACACACCACAGCTGCTGCCTTTGGCCCAGCAGCGAGGGTCAGACTGGCCCAGGCACAATCTACCTGGAAATATTGGGATTCATATTCCAATACAGAACATAACACAAGATCCACCCTTGGGTGATACCTTCAAAGGTGGGACCTGATCCTGAGGATCTTTCCCAACTTGAAGGATTCCATGGCAATATAGGAACAGCACAGCTGCACCTGAACAGCTTTTGCCCATTAAATTGATGATTTGTGCTGGAAAAATTTGAGATTAAATAAGAATTTAGATTTGGAGGTGCACTAGGCTGAGTGCAAAGCAAGCAAGGAATAGATTGATAACCACAAATGGGGATTTTTTAGGGCAAACCCCAAAAATACCATTGGTCAAGTGGCCAATGGCATTTTGATGATTTGTGCTGGAAAATTTGAGATTAAACAAGAATTGATGATTTGTGCTTGAAAATTTGAGATTAAATATGAATTTAGATTGGGAGAGGCACTAGGCTGAGTGAAAAGCAAGTAAGAAATACGTTAATAACTACAAACGGGGTAATTTGTTTTTAGGGCAAACCCCAGCAATACCATTGGCCAAGTGGCTGTTCCCTCCTGGCTGCAGAAGGTCACTGAGAGACTTTTTGGTGCTCTCGTAGCAGGCGAAGTAGAGGGCGTGGGCAGGGCCAGCGCCCAGCATGGTGACGTCGATGCCGCGCAGGGGCCGCCACAGCCCCTCGGTCCTCACCATCCTCCTGAGGGCCTCGGACACGCCCCGGTACCGCGCCCTGGGGTCGGGCTGCAGGCTCTGCATGCGGGTCTGCAACAAAGCACAGCGGGGACGGCCCCGGTTACCTCTGCAAACACGGCAATGGTTATTGAAAACATTTCTGTCACCATTTCCCATTTCTCCAACCACCAAACCCTCCGACCCCATCAGATGTCGGCACTGCCAAGCAGGAGCCATCTTCTAAACCCATTTTTTATTGTCACTATTTCCCATTTTTCCAACCACCGACCCCGTCAGATATCGGCACTGCCAAGCAGGAGCCATCTTCTAAACCCTTTCTTTTTGTCACCATCTCCCATTTTTCCAACCGCCAAACCCTCTGATCCTGTCAGATATCGGCATTGCCAAGCAGGAGCCATCTTCTAAACCCTTTCTTTTTGTCACCATCTCCCATTTTTCCAATCGCCAAACCCTCCAACCCCATCAGATATCAGCATTGCCAAGCAGGAGCCATCTTCTAAACACATTCTTTTTGTCACTATTTACCATTTTTCCAACCACCAAACCGTCTGACCCCTTCAAATATCGGCATTGCCAAGCAGGAGCCATCTTTTAAACCCATTATTTTTATCACCATTTCCCATTTTTCCAGAAGAGACCATCACCAAACCCTTCTGATCCGTTCTCCCCACCCAAGATCTCCTTCAGGTTTCATTTCCATTCCACATTTCCAGGTTTGGCATTCCAAGCAGGAATGAGGTGCCCTGACCCCCAGGGATGCCCTGACCCCAGGGGAGCTCTGACGTTGTCTCTCATCCATGGAGAAAGTTTCTGGGCTTCAAGATAGACCAGAATCCACAAAATTGTGAAATAGATTATAGAGAGTGGTGTGGGTGTGTCACTGGGTGAGGAATCGAGGTTTTGGGGTGTTTAGTGTGCTGTGGGTGGAAGCAAGATGGGGAGCATGGGGTGTCATCCTGGGTTTCTCCTTAGGGTTCACAGGGGTCCCAGGACGAGGGAAGAGATGAGAATGCTGACTTTATGCTTCAGAAGGCTGATTTATTATTTTATTATATGTATTATATTAAAAGAAAATGATATCTTGAAATTATACTAAGAGAATAGAAGAAAAGATGGAAAGGAAAAGAGGGAAGGTTCCGGGAAGAGGAGAGGAGAGGAGAGGAAAGGAGAGGAGAGGAGAGGAGAGGAGAGGAGAGGAGAGAAGAGAAGAGAAGAGAAGAGAAGAGAAGAGAAGAGAAGAGAAGAGAAGAGAAGAGAAGAGAAGAGAAGAGAAGAGAAGAGAAGAGAAGAGAAGAGAAATAATAAAATCTTGTAAGGACCAGAGAGTCTGAGCCAGCTGACTGTGATTGGCCATTAATTAAAAACAACCACATGAGACCAATCACAGATGAACCTGTTCCATTCCACAGCAGCAGGTAATTATTGTTTACATTTCATTTCTGAGGCCTCTCAGCTTCTCGAGAGAAAAGATCTGAGCAAAAAGATTTTTCATAAAATATGTCTGTGACATTCATGCTTCTTCTTCCTTCTCCTTCTCCATGGGTTTGGGTGGCATTTTGTAACTGGGCAGAAATTCCCCATTGCAGTGCTTTGGGATCAGTTATTGGGTTAAAAGGGAAAATAATCCAGGTGTCAGCTCTTAATTGGATAGTTTAGTCTTAAAGACCTTGGAACCAGAGATTGTTGGGCATTTTGTGCCTTCTAATGAAAAGCTGCTGCACTCATGCTTGTGAGGCTGTTTCACTGATCAGAAATAATAAACATTTAAATCCAAACATGAACTGGAATCTCAAGTTCCTTCAATCCAGAGCCAGAGGAACCCAGAGCTGGGACCCCCAGTTACCCACCCCAGGGTTCAGAGCCACCAGAATCCCGACATCACTGAGGGTTCATTCAGCCCCTGGATGTCCCTTATTTACCCTCATTATTTATTTACCCTGCTGGATGGAGCCCACACTCCATCCAACTGGATAAATCAGCTCTGAACCCCAATTTTGGGGGAGTTCAGCTGGAATAGAGAAGGTACAAGCCAGGCTCAAGCTCTGAACCCCAATTTTGGGGGAGTTCAGAGGGAACAGGACAAGGCTCAAGCTCTGAATCTCAATTTTGGGGTTCAGCTGAAATAGGACAAAGCTCAAGCTCTGAATCCCATTTTTAGGGGAGTTCAGCTGGAATAGAGAAGGCACAATCCAGACCCAAGCTCTGAACCCCAATTTTTGGGGGGTTCAGCTGGAACAGGACAAGGCTCAAGCTCTGAACCCCAATTTTCGGGGGGTTCAGCTGGAACAGGACAAGGCTCAAGCTCTGAACCCAAATTTTCAGGGGGTTCAGCTGGAATAGGACAAGACTCAAGCTCTGAACCCCAATTTTGGGGGAGTTCAGCTGGAATGGGACAAGGCTCAAGCACTGAACCCCAATTTTGGAGGGGTTCAGCCGGAACAGGACAAGGCTCAAGCTCTGAACCCCAGTCTTGGGGGGGTTCAGCTGGAACAGGACAAGGTTCCAGCCAAGCTCAAGCACTGAACCCCAACTTCGGGGGGTTCAGCTGGAACAGGACAAGGCTCAAGCTCTGAACCCCACTTTTGAGGGAGTTCAGCTGGAACAGGACAAGGTTCCAGCCAAGCTCAAGCACTGAACCCCAACTTCGGGGGGTTCAGCTGGAACAGGACAAGACTCAAGCTCTGAACCCCAATTTTCGGGGGGTTCAGCTGGAACAGGACAAGGCTCCAGCCAGGCTGTGACCCCCAGGCTGCTCCTGCAGGGAAGTGCAACCTCTGCTCTGCTTTAGCCACGGAAACCCCGAGGTCTGAGGTGACGAAATCCAGGCAGGGCTGTAATTTTCTCCTGCTTTCAACAGCCTGACTCTGCCCCAGCTTGTCCCTCCTGCAGCTGCCCAGCAGCTTGGGCAGTTCCTAGAAGGGCAAACTGGGAACACTGGGAATAGTCAGGAATTCCCTGAAAAGGAGAAAATTCAGGGCCAGTGTCCCCCAGAAGCTCTGAGAGGTTCCTTGTCCCCGTTTTCCCCTCAGCTCCTGGTGGTTTTCTGCCCTGAGGGCCTGGCAGGGAATTCCAGCTGCATTTCTGTCCCTTGGGGTTGTTTTCTGTCACAGATTTGAAACCAGCTGAGCTCCTGGCACCCAAAGCTGCTCCAAAGCTCGCTGCCACCACTCCATTACACAACTTTCCCCTCAGGAAAATTCCCTGGAGCTCCTTCAGGGCTCAAAGGCCTGGAGGTGACAATGACAACACGTGAGGGGTCCCAGGACCCCAATCAGCACTGGGTAAAAACATTGAACTTCCACAGCCATGCCTGGAAATCCTGAGCCCCAAAATGCTCACAGGTCCCTGGGTACAAACCCCAAATCTCCACAGCCATCCCTGGGAATCCTAAATCCCAAAATCCCCACAGATCCCTGGGTAAAACCCCAAATCTCCACAGGATCCCAGGAAATCCTGAGCCCCAAAATCCCCACAGATCCCTGGGTAAAACCCCAAATCTCCACATCCATCCCAGGAAATCCTGAGCAGTGAAATCCCCACAGATCCCTGGGTAAAAACCCCAAATCTCCACAGCAATCCTGGGAAATCCTGAGCCCCAAAATCCCCACAGATCCCTGGGTACAAACCCCAAAATCCCCACAGCCATCCCAGGAAATCTTGAGCCCCAAAATCCCCACAGATCCCTGGGTAAAACCCCAAATCTCCAGAGGCATCCCTGGAAATCCTGAGCCTCGAAATGCCCACAGACCCCTGGGTAAAACCCCAAACCTCCACTGCCATGTCAGGAAATCCTGAGCCCCAAAATCCCCACAGATCCCTGGGTAAAACCTCAAAACTCCACAGCAATCCCTGGGAATCCTGAGCCCCAAAATCCCCAAAGATCACTGAGTATAAACCCCAAACCTCCACAGCAATCCCAGGAAATCCTGAACCCCAAAATCCCCACAGATTCCTGGGTAAAATCCCAAACTTCCACAGCAATCCCAGGAAATCCTGAGCAGTGAAATCCTCACAGATCACTGGGTAAAACCCCAAACCTCCACAGCCATCCCTGGGAATCCTGAGCAGTGAAATCCCCACAGGTCCCTCCTGTTTTCCCTGTGGAAAAGGTCCAAAACTGAGACAGGCCATGGAGGTGGCCAAGGAAGACCTGAAATTCCAGCCAAATTTTTAAGGTTTTTAAAGTGGATTTACCCCAAATTCCATCAGCCCACAGCCCAGAGGAGCCCACACAGGCTGCAGTTTGCATCAGCCGCCCATCACTCATAGGTAAAACAGGACTGACAGCTCAAGGAGCAGATAAAACCAGGACTAACAGCCCTTAAAACCAGGGCTAAATGCCCAAGGAGTAACCAAAATCCAGGTTCAACAGGACAAACTGCCCAAGGAATAACCAAACCCTGGGTAAAACAGGACTAACAGCCCAAGGAATAACCAAAATCTGAGTAAAACAGGACTAACAGCCCAAGGAATAACTAAAACCTGGGTAGAACAAGACTAACAGCTCAAGGAGCAGATAAAACCAGGACTAAATGCCCAAGGACTAACCAAAATCCAGGTTCAACAGGACTAACAGCCCAAGGAAGAGATAAAACCAGGACAAACTGCCCAAGGAATAACCAAACCCTCAGTAGAACAGGACAAACAGCCCAAGGAGCAGAAAAATCAGGATTCAGCAAGGCAAGGAGTAGCCAAAAGCAGGAATCAAGAGGGCAAATATCCAAAGAATAACCAAAATCAAGAAAAACATTCCAAGGAATTACCAAAATCTGGATTTAACAGGACAAACTGCCCAAGGAATTACCAAAACTGGATTTAACAGGACAAACTGTGCAAGGAATGATCAAATTCAGGATTTAGGATGGCAAACTGCCCAAGGGATAACCAAAACCTGGGTTGAACTGAACTAAAAGTACAAGGAATAACCAAAACCTGGATTTAGGAGAAAAAATAGCCCAGGGGAATAACCAAAATCCAGATTTAGGAGAATAAACTGCTCAAGGAATAATCAAAATCAGGATTTAGGAGGACAAGCAGCCTAAGGAATAATAAAATCCAGATTTAGGAGGACAAACTGCCCAAGGAATAATGAAAACCTGGGTTTAACAGGACAAAATGCCCAAGGAATAATCAAAACTTGGATTTAGGACATCAAACAGCCCAAGGAATAACCAAATCCAGATTTAAGAGAACACACAGCCAGAGAAATAACCAGAAACAGGATTTAGGAGGACCAAGGAATAACCAAAATCAGGATTTAACAGGACTAACAGCCCAAGGAGCAGATAAAACCAGGATTCAGAAGGCAAGGAGTAGCCAAAAGCAGGAATCAAGAGGACAAATACCCAAAGAATAACCAAAATCAAGAAAAACATTCCAAGGAATTACCAAAACTGGATTTAACAGGACAAACTGTGCAAGGAATGATCAAATTCAGGATTTAGGACAGCAAACTGCCCAAGGAATAACCAAAACTGGATTGAACTGAACTAAAAGTACAAGGAATAACCAAAACCTGGATTTAGGAGAAAAAATAGCCCAGGGGAATAACCAAAATCCAGATTTAGGAGAATAAACTGCTCAAGGAATAATCAAAATCAGGATTTAGGAGGACAAGCAGCCTAAGGAATAATAAAATCCAGATTTAGGAGGACAAACTGCCCAAGGAATAATGAAAACCTGGGTTTAACGGGACAAAATGCCCAAGGAATAATCAAAACTTGGATTTAGGACATCAAACAGCCCAAGGAATAACCAAATCCAGATTTAAGAGAACACACAGCCAGCAGAGAATAACCAGAAACAGGATTTAGGAGGACCAAGGAATAACCAAAATCAGGATTTAACAGGGACTAACAGCCCAAGGAGCAGATAAAACCAGTCAGAAGTCAAGGAGTAGCCAAAAGCAGGAATCAAGAGGACAAATACCCAAAGAATAACCTAAATCAAGAAAAACATTCCAAGGAATTACCAAAACTGGATTTAACAGGACAAACTGTGCAAGGAATGATCAAATTCAGGATTTAGGACAGCAAACTGCCCAAGGAATTACCAAAACCTGGATTGAACTGAACTAAAAGCACAAGGAATTACCAAAACCTGGATTTAGGAGAACAAATAGCCCAGGGAATAACCAAAATCCAGATTTAGGAGGACAAACTGCCCAAGGAATAATCAAAATCCAGATTTAGGAGGACAAGAAGCCCAAGGAATAACCAAAATCAGGATTGGATAGAACTAAAGCACAAGGAATAACCAAAACCTGGATCTGACAGGACAAACTGCCCAAGGAATAACCAAAATCCGGATTTAGAAGAACATACAGCCAGAGGAATAACCAAAATTGGGATTTAGGAGGACAAACAGCCCAAGGAATAACCAAAATCAGGATTTTTGAGAATAAACAGCCAGGAATAACCAAAATCAGGTTTAGGAGGATCAAGGAATAACCAAAACCAGGATTTGGGAGGACAAACAGCCCAGGCAGTAACCAAATCAGGATTTAGAAGAACAAACTGCCCAAGGAATAACCAAAAACTGGATTTAGGAGGACAAACAGCCCAAAGAATAACCAAAATCCAGATTTTGGAGAACAAACTGCCCATGGAATAACCATATCCAGATTTAGGAGGACAAACAGTCCAGGCAATAACCAAAATCAGGATTTTGGGGAGCAAACAGCCCAAGGAATAACCAAAAACTGGATTTAGGAGGACCAAGGAATAACCAAAACTAGGATTTAGAAGAACAAACTGCCCAAGCAGTAACCAAATCCAGATTTAGAAGAACAGCCCAAGGAATAACCAAAACTGAGATTTAGGAGGACAAACAGCCCAAGCAATAACCAAATTGGGATTTAGAAGAACAAACAGCCCAAGGAATAATCAAAATCAGGATTTTGGGGAACAAACAGCCCAGGCAATAACCAAACCCAGGATTTGGGAGGACAAACACCCAAAGGAATAACCAAAATCCAGGTTTAGGAGAATAAACAACCAGAGGAATAACCAAGATCAGGATTTGGGAGAACAAACAGCCCAGGCAATAATGAAATCCAGATTTAGGAAAACAAACAGCCGAGGCAATAACTAAATCAGGATTTTGGGGAACAAAATGCCCAAGGAATAACTAAATTCAGATTTAGAAGAACAGAATAACCAAAAACTGGATTTTGGGGGAACAAACAGCCCAGGCAATAACCAAAATCAGGGTTTGGGAGGACAAACTGCCCAAGCAATAACTAAATCAGGATTTGGGAGAACAGCCCAAGGAATAACCAAAACCTGGATTTAGAGGCCAAACAGCCCAAGGAATAACCAAATTCAGATTTAGGAGGACAAACATCCCAGACAATAACCAAAATCAGGATTTGGGGAGAACAAACAGCCCAAGCAATAATGAAATCCAGATTTAGAAGAACAGCCCAAGGGAATAACCAAAACCTGGATTTAGGAGGACCAAGGAATAACCAAAACCCAGAATTAGGAGGACAAACCGCCCAGGCAATAACCAAACCCAGGGTTTAGAAGAACAAACTGCCAGGCAATAACTAAATCAGGATTTGGGAGAACAGCCCAAGGAATAACCAAAACCTGGATTTAGGAGGACAAACTGCCCAAGGAATAACCAAAATTGGGATTTTGGGGAACAAACAGCCCAGGCAGTAACTAAATCAGGATTTTGGGGAACAAACACCCCAAGCAATAACCAAAACCTGGATTTTGGGGAACAAACTGCCCAGGGAATAACCAAAATCAGGGTTTAGGAGGACCAAGGAATAACCAAAACCAGGATTTAGAAGAACAAACAGCCCAGACAATAACCAGATTTAGGAGGACAAACTGCCCAACCAATAAACCAAAATCAGGTTTTGGGGAACAAACAGCCTGAGAAATAACCAAAATCAGGATTTGGGAGAACAGCTCAAGGAATAACTAAAACCTGGATTTAGGAGGACAAACTGCCCAAGGAATAACCAAAATCAGGATTTTAGAGAACAGCCAAGGCAATAACCAAACCCAGGATTTTTGAGAATAAACAGCCCAAGCAAGAACCACATCCAGGATTTAGCAGAACAAACTGCCCAGGCAATAACCCAAATCCAGATTTAGGAGGACAAACTGCCCAAGGAATAACGAAAATCAGGGTTTTGGGGAACAAACAGCCTGAGAAATAACCAAAATCAGGAATTAGGAGGATCAAGGAATAACCAAAACAGGGTTTAGGAGGACCAAGGAATAACCAAAACCAGGATTTGGGAGGACAAACAGCCCAAGGAATAACCAAAATCAGGATTTGGGAGGACAAACAGCCCAGGCAATAACCAAAATCGGATTTGGGAGAACAGCTCAAGGAATAACTAAAACCTGGATTTAGGAGGACAAACAGCCCAAGCAATAACCAAACCCAGGATTTTGGGGAACAAACTGCCCAGTAATAACTAAATCAGGATTTTGGGGAACAAACAGCCCAAGGAATAACCAAAATCAGGATTTAGAAGAACAGCCCAGGGAATAACCAAATCCAGATTTAGGAGGACAAACACCCCCAAGCAATAACCAAACGCAGGATTTTGGGGAACAAACAGCCCAAGCAAGCAGCACACCCAGGATCTCTGCTGCCCAGCCCAAGGCAGCTCTGAGGGAGGGAGCCGAGTTTCTCCGGGCTGCAGGAGATGGTTTCAGATGGCTTCAGTGCTCTCCCCTATCTGCAGCCACCCAGCAGCTCCTGCAGCCTCACCCCCTGACGAGCAGCCAGGAAATTCCTCCCCACCTCCCGCAATTAATCCCCTTGCACAAGGCAGCAGCGCAGGGCCTGCCGCAGCACCCTGCCCGTGCCGGGCAGGAAAAAACAAAAATCCAAAAAAAAACCACCCCAGGAGTGCCAGGGTCAGGCTGGGGCAGCTCCCGGGGCACAGCTGGGTCCTGCTGGGTGTGATTTGGGAGCAGCCCCAGTGCTGTTTGCGGGCTGGGTTTAGCCAGGATTGCTTTTCCCAGGTCTGTTTTTGGACATGCTGGCAGAGGTTTGCCACCCCACAAACACCCTCAGACCTCATTTGTCACCCTACAAACACCCTCAGACCCCATTTGATACCCAACAAGCACCCTCAGATCTCATTTGATACCCCACAAACACCCTCAGACCCCCATTTGCCACCCCACAAACACCCTCAGATCTCATTTGCCACCCCACAAACACCTCAGACCCCATTTGCCACCCCACAAACACCCTCAGACCCCATTTGCCACCCTACAAACACCCTCAGACCCCATTTGCCACCCTACAAACACCCTCAGACCCCATTTGATACCCAACAAGCACCCTCAGATCTCATTTGATACCCCACAAACACCCTCAGACCCCATTTGCCACCCCACAAACACCCTCAGATCTCATTTGCCACCCCACAAACACCCTCAGACCCCATTTGCCACCCCACAAACACCCTCAGACCCCATTTGCACCCTACAAATACCCTCATAACTCCTAAGCTCTGAACCCCACGTTGGGAAGAGCCCCAGAACTCCTCCAGTGCTGTTTTCTGGTTGGGTTTTAGCCAGAATTGCTTTTTCCAAGTCTCTGTTTTGCACATTCTAGCAGAGGTTTGCCACCCTAAAAACACCCTCAGACCCCATTTGATACCCTACAAACACCCTCAGATCTCCTTTACCACCCCACAAACACCCTCAGACCCCATCTGACACCCCACAAACACCCTCAGACCCCGTTTGCCTTTTGTTTGGGGTTTATTCATTGATTTTCTCTGAGCACAACCTGCTTAACCTGGGTTCATGTGACAGAGGGGCACAAAGGGAACACAAGATGCTTTTCCATCTGAGCCCCAGTTTTGGGGGAGTTCAGGTGTAACAGGGACAAGTCAAGCTCAAGCTCTGAATCCCAATTTTGGGGGAGTTCAGCTGGAACAGGACAAGGCTCAAGCTCTGAACCCCACGTTGGGAAGAGCCCCAGAACTCCTCCAGTGCTGTTTTCTGGGTGGGTTTTAGCCAGAATTGTTTTTTTCCAGGTCTCTGTTTTGCACATGCTGGCAGAGGTTTGACACCCCACAAACACCCTCAGACCCTGTTTGCCTTTTGTTTGGGGTTTATTCATTGATTTTCTCCTGAGCACAAGCTGCTCTTCCCAGGTTCATGTGACAGAGGGGCACAAAGGGAACACAAGATGCTTTTCCAGCTGAACCCCAGTTTTGGGGGACTTCAGCTGGAATAGGACAAGGCTCAAATCAAGCTAAAGCTCTGAACCCCAATTTTGGGGGAGTTCAGCTGGAACAGCACAAAGCACAAGCCAGGCTTAAGCTCTGAACCCCAATTTTGGGAGAGTTCAGTAGGAACAGGACAAGTCAAGCGAAAGCTCTGAACCCCAGTTTTGGAATAGGAGAAGGCTCCAGTCAAGTTAAAGCTCTAAACTCCAATTTTGGGGGATTTCAGTTGGAACAGCACAAAACACAAGTCAAACTAAAGCTCTGAACCCCATTTTTGGGGGAATTCAGCTGGAAACAGTACAAGGCTCAAGCTCTGAACCCCAGTTTTGGGGGAGTTCAGCTGGAACAGCCCCCAGGGAGCAGCACAGCCATGGGAGGGGAGCAGAGGGTCAGCCCAGCAGCTTATCCAGGAATTCCCAACATCCCAAAACTGCCCCTCAGCTGGAACATGAGGAACTGCTGGAACATGAGGAATGGGGGGACGCACAATCTCCCACACCAAAGCCCACAGAACCCACAGCCCTGCCTCCCTCAGAGGTCCTGCTGGGCTTCAGGAGCTTTGTGACCGCAGTGAAACTCCAAAGCCAGGCCAGGTCTTCATGGAAAAGGATTTATTGTGTCTCTAGAACCATTGGCACCCTCTGCCAGAAGGGAGGTGCCAGCCCTGCACACCTCCAGTTTCTCCCCCCCAGCAATTAATGAATCCCCAAGGGGAGCAAAACTGTTCCTACATCCCCAGGGGAGCAAAACTGTTCCTCACATCCCCAAAAGGAGTAAAACTGTTCCTACATCCCCCAAAGGGAGCAAAACTGTTCCTCACATCCCCAAAAGGAGTAAAACTGTTCCTACATCCCCAAGGGAACAAAACTGTTCCTACATCCCCAGGGGAACAAAACTGCTCCTAAATCCCCAAAGGGAGCAAAACCGTTCCTACATCCCCCAAGGGAGCAAAACTGTTCCCCAAATCCCCAAGGAACAAAACTGTTCCTACATCCCCAAGGGAACAAAACTGTTCCTACATCACCCAAAGGGAGCAAAACTGTTCCTACATCACCCAAAGGGAGCAAAACTGTTCCTCACATCCCCAAAAGGAGTAAAACTGTTCCCCAAATCCCCAAGGGAGCAAAACTGTTCCTACATCCCCAGGGGAAAAAAAACTGCTCCTAAATCCCCAGGGGAGCAAAACTGTTCCTACATCTGTAAGGGGAACAAAACTGTTCCCCAAATCCCCAAAAGGAGCAAAACTGTTCCTCACATCCTCAAGGGAACAAAACTGTTCCTCACATCCCCAAAAGGAGTAAAACTGTTCCTACATCCCCAAGGGGAGTAAAACTGTTCCTCACATCCCCAAGGGAGCAAAACTGATCCTCACATCTGTAAGGGGAGCAAAACTGTTCTTCCATCCCCAAGGGGAACAAAACTGTTCCTGCATCACCAAGGGAACAAAACTGCTCCTAAATCCCCAAGGGAGCAAAACTGTTCCTACATCCCCATCCTTTGTTTTCCCAGCCTTTGGGAAACCAGCTCCAGCACAGAAGTCACCGAATGGGTCAGGGCAGGAGGAGGAGGCTCCAGGGGAGCCGTCCAGGAGCTCCTTTTGCGCTGCCTTCAGGAGTCCTTGACTCGTTGATCCCTCTGCATCACTTGGGGATGGATCAGGGCTCCCAGCACAGCTGGTTTTGCAGCAGCCACAAACAAAAACAAGCCTGACAAGTGTGAGAAACACCCTCAGCATCCCCAAAAACCCAGCCCAGGGTGTCCAAACAAGCAGAGCTGAGGGGAAAGGCAGAGGAACAGTGCAGGTGAGGCTGCAGCTCAAGAGGTAAAAAAATAAACACAAATTATTATTTATTATTTGGAAAATAATGGGGAGGAAAAGAGTGCAGATTGGAGCTGGATATTGGGAAGGAATTTTTCCCTGTGAGGGAGGAAGGAGGGATGGAATTCCCAGAGGGGCTGTGGCAGGTTGGGGCACCCTGGGACAGTGGGAGGTGTCCCTGGCCTGGGGTGGCCCCGGGGGATTTTAAGGTCCCTTCCCACCCACACCATGCTGGGATTCCGTGACCCCATCAAGCTCAGGGGTTGTGCAAGTGTGTGCAGCAAATAATTCCCCAAATTGCGACATTTTCAGTTTCTCTTTGGGAGGAAATGACTCGCTGGAGGCAGCCAGGAGGAACCTCAGGGCAGGAGCTGCACCTGCAGAAAACCCGACCTGGCCTAGGCTGGAACTGCACCACTGAGGGAAAGCTTTGCTCCTTGTCAAAGGGGCTGCCACGATACTGTGAAAGGGCTGAGTTGTTACTGGATTACAGCTCCACAAGAAAACAAAACCTCTTTAGGGATCAAGCCTCCCATTTTGGGTCAGCTGTCCCTTTGCCCACAGCAGCCAGGTGGAGCAGGGTGAGTGCCCGGGCAGGAGCAGATCCCGGCGGGGTTTTGCTGCGTCCCAGCACACAGAGGGGCCCTGCAGCGTTTCCCGCAGCAGCCGGAGGGATTTATCCGCTCCCGATCGGGGATTTGGGATTGGGGACTGGGAATTGGGGATTTGGGATTGCCCCGGCCCGGCCCCGCCGCCGCTCCCGGAGCTTTTCCCTCAGAGCGCCTCCCCCTCCAGGAAACCGGCGCCGCTTTCATTTCTGCTCCGCTCGGCTCTCCCGCCGAGGAAAGCGCTGCACAATTCTGAGGGACAACACCCACAGCTGTGCCAGGAGCGGGCACAACCCCCTGAGCTGCCTGTGCCACCCTCAGGGGTGGGCACCAACCCCGCAGCCACGGGGACATCCCCGATCTGAGAGCGAGCCGGGTGCTGCGGGGACAGACCCCCAGGGAAAACAGGGCGCGAAAACCGGGAATGTTCCCTTTGAGTGCTCGTAACGCTGGCAGGAGCTGCACAAGCCAAAGCATTTTCCTCCCCTCTGCCCCTTTCTACTCTTTCAGGGAGCCCTGGACGAAAGGAGAAGGGATTGCAACATCTCATGATTCATCGAGGCACTTCGGCTTTTCCCGGCTTTCCCTCTTCTTTTGAAGGCCCCACAGCAACAAAGCGGCAGGGCAGAGCCAGGAATTATCCTTCAGGATGATTCCCACACTCTGCAGACACTGGGAAGCCTTTTCTGAGCGTGCTGGAGCATCAGCAGCTCCAAAATCCACCAACAGCTCCTCCTCAAACACCCAAGCCACTCACCCATCCTGGCGGCTCTTCCCTCCTGAGCTGGGATCCCAAAGCTCTGGGAGGGAAAAGCTCCCAGGCAGCCCCTGATCCCAGTTCCTGAGCTGGGATTTCCAAAGCTCCCAGCATGGAAAAGCTCCCAGGGAGCTCCTGATCCCAAAGCCCCGAGAGGGAAAAGCTCCCAGGGAGCCCCTGATCGCAGTTCTGAGTTGGGATCCCAAAGCTCCCAGCATGGAAAAGGTCCTAGGGAGCCCCTGATCCCAAAGCTCCAGGAGGGAAAAGCTCCCAGGGAGCTCCTGATCCCAAAGCTCTGTAAGGGAAAAGCTCCCAGGGAGCTCCTGATCCCAAAGTCCCTGGGAGGGAAAAGCTCACAGGCAGCCCCTGATCCCAGTTCCTGAGCTGGGATTTCCAAAGCTCCCAGCATGGAAAAGCTCCCAGGGAGCTCCTGATCCCAAAGCTCTGTAAGGGAAAAGCTGCCCAAGGAGCTCCTGATCCCAGTTCCTGAGCTGGGATCCCAAAGCTCTGTAAGGGAAAAGCTCACAGGGAGCCCCTGATCCCAGTTCCTGAGTTGGGATCCTAAAGATCCAGGAGGGAAAAGCTCACAGGGAGCCCCTGATCTCAAAGCTCCCAGCATGGAAAAGCTCCCAGGCAGCCCCTGATCCCAAAGCTCCGAGAGGGAAAAGCTCCCAGGCAGCCCCTGATCCCAAAGCTCTGTAAGGGAAAAGCTCACAGGGAGCTCCTGATCCCAGTTCCTGAGCTAGGATTCCCAAAGCTCCCAGCATGGAAAAGCTCCCAGGGAGCTCCTGATCCCAAAGCTCTGTAAGGGAAAAGCTCACAGGGAGCCCTTGATCCCAAAGCTCTGTAAGGGAAAAGCTCCCTGGGAGCTCCTGATCCCAAAGCTCCAGGAGGGACAAGCTGCCCAGGGAGCCCCTGATCGCAGTCCCAGGGATGCCAGCAGGGCTCTGGTGGCACCGGGCTGGCATCTCCCAGTCCAGGGAGCAGCACCGGGGCTGTCACCTCTGCCCCAGCGCTGTGCAAATCCCCCAGAGCTGCAGGACAGCCCCCAGAAACTGCGGGGATTTGGGGGTGACACCTCAGGGACTGCCCAGTGCCTTCCTTGCCCTGGGAGCCTTGGGCACCCCCAACATTCCATGGACAGTTCCCTCACATGCGAGCCAACATTCCATGGACACTTTGCTCATCTGCGCCCCAACATTCCATGGACACTTCCCCCCACGTTCCATAGACACTTTCCTTCATGTGTACCCCAACATTCCATGGACACTTTCCCCCCACATTTGCTCCTCAACATTCCATGGACACTTCACCTGTCTGCATCCCAAGATCCCTTACCCATCCCCACCTCTCCTGCACCCCAACATCCCCTCCCCGCTCTCCCCCCTTGCACCCCCAATTTCTTGCAATTTTCCTCCCTTGCACCCCAAAAACTCTTACATGTCCCTCAGACCCCAACAACCCCCTGAACCCCCAGTGCCCCTTTCACCCCAACAACTCCTTACACATTTCTCCTTGCACCCCAAGAGCTCCTTGCATACCTCTTACACTCCCCCTCTTGCACCCCAATAACCGCTTGCACACACCCCTCTTGTACCCCAAAGAAACCTCGCACTCCCAGCACTTCTTTTACCCCAAAACCCCTCACACTCCCTCTCCCTACACCCCAATAACGACTGCACACCTCTCACATTCCCCCCTTGCACCCCAATAACCGCTCGCACACTCCCCCCTCTTGCACCCCAAAGACACACCCCCAGCACTTCTTACACCCCAAAATCCATCACATACCTCTCCCTCTCCCTGCACCCCACAAGTTCCTGCACCCCAATAACCGCTTGCACACCTCTTACACTCCCCTCTCCTTGCACCCCAATGACACTTACACACTCCCCTCTTGCACCCCAGGAAGTTCCTGCACCCCAAAACCCCTCGCACGCCTCTCTCACTCCCCTTTCCCTGCACCCCAATAACGCTTGCACACCTCTCCCTCTCCCCGCACCCCACAAGTCCCTGCACCCCAATAACGCTCGTACACCTCTCAGATTCCCCTCTCCCTGCACCCCACAAGTTCCTGCACCCCAAAACCCCTTGCACACCTCTTACACTCCCTCTCCCTGCACCCCACAAGTTCTTGGACCCCTAAAATCCCTCGCACTCCTTCTTCCTGCACCCCAATAACGCTCGCAACACCTCTAACACTCCCCTCTCTCTACACTCCACAAGTCCCTGCACCCCAATAACTGCCTGCCCACCTCTCCCACTCCCTCTCCCTCTCCCTGCACCCCAATAACGCTCGCACACCTCTCATACTCCCTTTCCCTGCACCCCAATAACCGCTCGCACCCTTCCCTCTCCCCGTCCGCCCGAACACTCCGCTCCCCTCGCTGCTGTCCCGCTCCCCTCAGCATCCCCGGCCGCCCCTCCCGTGTGCCCCCGGCCCATTCCGGACCTGCCGCCCCCCCGTGCGCGGCTCCCCCGGCGCTCGCCGCGTTCCCCGCGCACCTTGACCGAGTCCACGGGGTACATGATCGTGTGCTCCATGATCCCCGCCACGGCCCCGGCCACCATGTGCGTGCCGAGCGCGACGCTGCTGGGCAGGCTCTCGTAGTCCTCGCTGTCCGCCAGCCCGGCCCCGGCGGCGGCGGGGGGCCCGGGGCCCGGCGGGGCGGCGGCGCTGCCCGCCATGGCACAGCCCAGCTCCATCCGCCGGCACCGGGGCCGCGGGCCGGGCTGGGACACCGGTACCGGGGGTGGGGGGGGGCTGAGGGGGGCACTGGGACCGCGCGCCGCCCAACCGCCTTTAAAGCCGTGCTCGCCACGCCCATCCCCGCCTGACCAATCAGCGAGGCGCGCATTCGTGACATCGCTGGGCGGGAAAGTGATTGGCAGGAATATTAACCAATAGAAGGTGAGAAGCGAGAAGCAAAGAGCTGTGATTGGCTGTAGTAGTGGAGGATGGGCGGGGCGTAGCCGTGAGGGCGGGTGCGTTGTGGCGGCGCCGTGAGGGGGACGCGGCCGTGGAGGTGTAACTGTCACCTGCAGCGGCCGGCGCGGTGTCACAGCGAGCCACGGGCGGCGGTTTGGGTCTGCCTGAGGGGGAAAGGTGTGCTAACCCCGCGGTGCTGCCACGGGGAAAGCTGAGGGAGAGTAAAGGGAAAAGTGTGCTAACCCCGCGGTGCTGCCATGGGGAAAGCTAAGGGAGAGTAAAGGGAAAAGTGTGCTAACCCCGCGGTGTGTGCCACGGGGAAAGCTGAGGGCCAGCAAAGGGAGATGGAGCCCTCCTCTTGTCGGAGGGGTTTTGAGTCGCTGCTGGATGGTGGCACGGCTGGGACTGCCGGGGTGTCACCTCTGCACGTCCCCCGGCAGAGCCCCTGAAAGCTGGCACTGAGCCCTTGGGCCAGGACGGGCACCCTGGTGCCAGGGTCCCCCTGCAGTGACCCCCGGTGGAGCCGGGCAAGGTGCAGTCAGACCTGGAGATGGAGATTCCATGGGCAAAGGAGCTGTGTTCCATGCAGGGACCCCAAAGCAGCCCCAAATTGTGCCCAAAGCAGCCCCAAAGAAGCCCTAGATTGTGTCCAAAACACCCACAAATCGTGCCCAAAGCAGCCCTAAATTATCCCCAAAGCAGTCCGAGATTGTGCCTAAAGCAGCCCCAAAATAGCCCCAAATTGTGCCCAAAGCAGCCCCAAAGTGTCCCCAAAGCAGCCCCAAATTGTGCCCAAAGTAGCTCTAAATTATCCCCAAAACAGCCCCAGATTTTCCTCAAAGCAGCCCCAAATTGTGCCCAAATCAGCCCCAAACTGTTCCCAAAGCAGCCCCAGTGTCCCTAAAGTAGCCCCAGTGTCCCCAAAGCAGTCATAAATTATCCCCAAAGCAGCCCCAAAGTGTCCCCAAATCAGCCCCAAATTGTGCCCAAAGCAGCCACAAAATGTCCCCAAAATAGCCCCAAATTGTGCCAATCGCAGCCCTAAATTGTGCTCAAAGCAGCCCTGAAGTGTCCCCCAAAGCTGTCCCAAACTGTCCCCAAAGCAGTCCCAAATTGACCCTAAAGCAGTCCCAAAGTGTGCCCAAAGCAGCCCCAAATTGTGCCCAAAACACCCCCAAATTGCCCCCAAATCAGCCCTAAGTTGGCCCCAAAGCGGCCCCAGATTGTCCCAAAACAGCCCCAAAGTGTCCCCAAAGCAGCCCCAAATTGTCCCCAAAGCTCCCACTCCGAGCTCCCCTCGTGCCCCTGCTCCCCAAAACCGCTTCTCTTCCTTCCCATTTTCCATCATTTCCTCGTTCCACCACCAAACCACCCCAAGCCAGGTGAATTTGGTGCTCTCCAGGAGGAGGAAGAGGCAAAGTCTCTGTGGCCCAGGGAGCAGCCCTGACTTTTATTTCATCCCTCCCCAAAGGATAATTTGGAATTCGACCTTGCAGGGAAGGAGGTGTTGCATGAACTCAAATCAAGGTTAACCATTCCTGTGACACTGCCAGGGCAATTTATTGCAGCGTGGGCCTTGGGAAGGAGGAAAACCCATCAGAGGCTGGAAAAAGCAGGAAAATGAAGTGTTGGGTTTGGAAATGAGGCGAGAAAATCCAGGTGTGGTCACATCCTGCGTACCTGGAGTCCCTGTGGGAACACGGAGCTGCTGCAGAAAATAACAATAAATGGCATTGTCACGCATGGCACTCGCTCCTGATTGATTCTGGGGACCTGGCAGCGTTTCCTGCACTTGGCAAAAAACCTCTCCAGGATGTGGGTGTTGCAGAATGAGCCATTTGTGGGGTGCAGGGAAAACTTGGGACGCTCAATAGGAGATCAGCAAGCTCCGTTTATTGAAGGGAGCATCAGACACTTATGCAGCAAGTAATTAGCTCATGAATATTCTGTAATTTACACCGTCCATTGGCCACACCACAGCATCAACTCTTCCCCATTCCTCAGGGGTCACATCTCTCTTTTCTCATGTCTCTCTCACTGTTTGTTATCGCACTACAGCTAAACCCAAAACCACGCTATCTTGCAAGTGCAAGACTTAAAATTAACCACAGCCTTGTGCTTTTCCAATTCTTAACTGCTCCCCAACATGTGGGAGAGCTGGAGGTGACAGCCAGCTGCCGTCCCAGCCATCCCCATCCCCGTGCAAAGCTGAGAGTGTCAAACCCTTCAGGAACACAACATTTAACCCAGGAATTGCTCCAATCTCCCCTTTTCGCCCTCGGGGAGAAGCCACGGGATCAGCACACCTTTATTTCCTTGGGGAGAGACCAGATCTTGTGGGATCTCAGCACAGCATCCTGATGTGCAGAGTCACCGAGACAACCCTTGGGGGGCTCGGAGGTCCTGGAATGTTGCCAGAAGTGTTTGGTGGCTGGACTTTGATCCTGCACAGGAGATGACACCTGTGTGAGGATGGGAGGATCACACGGGGATAAATGGTGAAGGGATAGGTTAATTATAGAGTGAAACACAGGTTTTAGAATTTCAGTACAGGGGGGTTCTAGGGGACAAGATGGAGGAATTAGGGCGTGTCCTGTCCTTCTTCTTCTTCTTCTTGGCCTCCATCTTCTGTGGTGGTGGTGGCACTTTGGGATTGGTTCTTACTAAAAGTGCACTGATCAGTAAGGGTGAAAGGTATTGGGGAGAAAAGGTAAATATCTTACACGTAGTTTTGGGTATAAAGATAAGTGACCACCCCGAGGGCTCTCAGTGTGCTCATGGCTGTTGTGCTGTGCGGACCTCTGTCGGGCCGGGAGGAAATATTGTAGATAAAAACTGATAAACACTGAAGAGCGAGAAAAAACCTGAAGACTCCTTTGGTCCTTTGGAGCGCGGGCTGCCCCAAGGCCACCCTGAGCCTTTCCAGGCCATCAAAAACAGCTGAGACACGGGACAAGATCTGTGCTGCTGGCAGGGCTTGGCACCGTGTTTTCCTCATGAAATTACATTTAAATTTCATGTTTTCCACATGAAATTACATTTAAATCCAACAGAGAACCACGATCCCCAGAGCAAAGCAGGCACAGGAACCTCCCTTGCTGAGATCCCAGGAAATAAAACTGGCAGGGACACATTTCCCAGCATTGCTCCACAGCCTTTATCGAGGTTTTCCTCTCCCTGAGCAAGAACTTTAATCTCCTTCCCGTGGAATTAGAGGCACCTTAACGAGCCCTTTCTCCTGCACTCTCAGGTGGAGCTCCCTGATAATGGCCTGGATCAGGCTGCAATTCTGTTTCCAGGTTATATTTTAACCCTGGAGCGGTGCCATGAAGAATCTTCTGCTCCAAAGCTCAGCCTGAGGGGTTCCCCCTGTCCTGGGGGTGGGGTTATCCATGATTTCTGCCAGGGAAATGGGGCAGACAAGTGTGGGAAATAAATCTTTAAAGTCTGATAGAGGATTCCTATAATATGCATAGGATGTGGCCAGGAAAAGGAGGAAGAGGAGCAGCCTGTGGCTCTGGGATGGATTTCTGCCAGGGAAATGGGGCAGACAAGTGTGGGAAATAAATCTTTAAAGTTTGATAAAAAATTCCTATAATATGCACAGGTTGTGGCCAGGGAAAGGAGGAAGAGGAGCAGCCTGTGGCTCTGGGATGGATTTCTGCCATCCCTCAGCTTCCCTGGGAAAGCTTCCTGTGGGACCAGGCTTGTGCAAGGATTCCCTGCTCTCCCTTCCCATTTTCCATCGTTTCCTCGTTCCGCCACCAAACCACCCCAAGCCAGGTGAATTTGGTGCTCTCTAGGAGGAGAAGGCAAAGTCTCTGTGGCCCAGGGAGCAGCCCTGACTTTTATTTCATTAATTTGGAATTCAAGCCCTGCACCCACCCTGGAGCTCCCCAGCCTCGGGAGCCCCGAATTCCATGGGAGCAGGGAGACAGGGAAGGGCAGAGCTCAAAGCACCTTTGGCTGCAAAGCCTCAGCCTGGGAGTGCCCAGGGCCACTTGGGTGGGCTGGGGGTGACCTGGGACAGGGGGAGGCGTCCCAGGGGTGGCGCTGGATGGGAGGTAAGGTCCCTTCCCACCCAAACCATTCCAGGACTTTGTTTTCCCAGCAGGAACAGCCCTGGACACTGGGAATGGGCTGGGCAGGAGAGCCTGAGGGACAGGAGCCAGGGAATGCGAGAGAGCAGAGTTAGGGGGGGTTTTGGGAAGGAATTCCTGCCTGGGATGGAATTCCCAGAGCAGCTCGGATCCCTGGAAGTGCCCAAGGCCAGGGACCTCAATTCGGCCCCAAATTGTGCCCAAAAGAGCCCCAATTGGGCCTAAAAGAGCCCAAATTGTGCCCAAAATCAGCCCCAAATTGGGCCCAACATCAGCCCCAAATTGGGCCCAACATCAGCCCCAAACTGTCCCCAAAGCAGCCTCAAATTGTGCCCAAAATCAGCCCCAAATTGTCCCCAAAGCAGCCCCAAATTGTCCCCAAAGCAGCCCCAAATTGTGCCTAAAATCAGCCCCAAATAGTGCCTAAAATCAGCCCCAAATAGTGCACAAAACTGCCCCAAATTGTGCCCAAAACTGCCCCAAATTGTGCCCACAGCAGCCCTTTCCTTGTTCCTTTTCTTTTTCCTTTCCTTATTCCATTCCCTTTTTTCCCCCTTCTCTTTTTCCTTTCCCCTTCCCTTTTCCTTTCCTCATTCCTTTCCCCTTTCCCTTCTCTTTTCAACTTTCCTTTCTCCTTTCCTCTTCCCTTTTTCCTTTCCCTATTCCATCCCTTTCTCCTTTTCCCTTCACTTTTCCCTTTCCTATTCCTTCCATCCTTCCAACCCAAACCATTCCATGAACCCACAATTTCACAATCCACACCCCAGCGAGTCCCAGCAGAATCCCCCAAAGTTCACCCTCATTCCCAAACAAATCCAGGAATTTTCCAGCCTCAAACCTTCCAGGAATCAGCCACAGCCCTGAGAATGGGGCAGCAGCTCCCTCGTAGACCCTCATTCCCAAACCATCCAAAAATTTTCCAGCCTCAAACCTTCCAGGAATCAGCCACAGCCCCGAGGATGGGGCAGCAGCTCCATCCTGCACCCTCATTCCCAAACAAATCCAGGAATTTTTCCAGCCCCAAGGCTGGGACAACAGCTCCTTCCTGCACCCTCATTCCCAAATAAATGCAGGGATTTTCCAGCCCCAAGGCTGGGGCAGAGCTCCCTCCTAGACCCTCATTCCCAAACAAATCCGGGAATTTTCCAGCCCCAAACCATCCAGGAATCAGCCACAGCCCGAGGATGGGGCAGCAGCTCCCTCCTGCACCCTCATTCCCAAATAAATCCAGGAATTTTTCCAGCCCCAAGGCTGGGGCAGCAGCTTCATCCTACACCTTCATTCCCAAATAAATCCAGGAATTTTCCAGCCCCAAACCTTCCAGGAATCAGCCACAGCTCAGGGCTGGGGCAGCAGCTCCCTCCTGCACCCTCATTCCCAAATAAATCCAGGAATCAGCCACAGCCCCAGGGCTGGGGCAGCAGCTCCTTCCTAGATCCTCATCCCCAAATAAATCCAGGAATTTTTCCAGCCCCAAGGCTGGGACAGCAGCTCCCTCCTAGACCCTCATTCCCAAACAAATCCAGGGATTTTCCAGCCCTGGAGCAGCAGAAACCCAGAGCCAGGAACTCCAGGAGAAAGGAGAACCCAGACAGGGGGAGGAAGGCCCGGAGGAGGAACCCGGGCAGGGGGAGGAAGGTTTGCAGGGCTGGGGCAGCACCCGCAGCCCCTGAGCACCTCCCAGCTGATAAGGAGCACCTGCAGCCCCTTATCTCGGCCCCCACAGAGGCTGCAGCCAGGCTGATAAGGCGGCAGTGCCCAGCTGCGAGGTGGGCACCCAAACTGGGCGTTATCTGCTGCACCCAGGGCTTTGCATTTACATCTTGGGCGCTTTGCAAATCTCCAGCTTCTCCAACAGCTGAGCCCCACCTGGCTCAGGGCGCTTTATCCTCCCCACCAGCAGCAAATTCAAAGTTGTTTTGTTTTAAAAAAAATTTAAAAATTTGGTGTTTTCAGCATCGGATGTTGGCGGTTTTCTGCCCTGGCACGGAATTCCCAGAGGAGCTGTGGGAGTGTCCAAGGCCAGCCTGGAACATCCTGGGGGAGTGGGACCAACCCAAACCATTCCAGGATTTTTAATGTGGAAAGGAAAATTGCCTGGTTTGTGGCATTCCAGAAAGGTTTTAGAAGAGGGATCACAGCAAATATAAACGGTGGATTTGGTTTTAGTCTTATTTGCAGCACAGCCAGCTGGAATTTTATGTCCTGACAGCTTTTTTGGGCAAGTTTGGGTGCCAGATCCTCATAGGAAAGACAGATTCCATGTGGGAATAAATTCATTATTCCAGGGACACAGAGCAGCCCATTCCAGCACAACCTTCCTTAAAAACACCCCAAATGCCCCAAAATCTAAATTTAACTTTGAGTCTTCGCCTCTTTCCCAGCCCCAAAATTACAAATTTAACTCCAAGTCTGGAGCTCTTTCCCAGCCAAAAATACAAACTTAACCCTGAGTCTGCACCTCTTTCCCAGTCCTGAAATACAAATTTAACCCCATGTCTGCCCCTCTTTCTCAGCCCCAAAACACAAATTTAACCCCAAGTCTGCACCTCTTTCCCAGCCCTAAAATACAAATTTAACCCCAAGTCTGGAGCTCTTTCCCACCCCCAAAATTACAAATTTAACTCCAATTCTGGAGCTCTTTCCCAGCCCCAAAATACAAATTTAACTCCAAGTCTGGAGCTCTTTCTCAGTCCCAAAATACAAATTTAATCCTGAATCTTCAGCTCTTTCCCAACCCCAAAATTACAAATTTAACCCAAGCCTGGAGCTCTGTCCCAGCCCCATCCTGAGCTCCACCCCTGGAGATGGATCCAGCCTGGATTTTCCTGGGAATGGAGACCCAGGGAGATTGATCTGCTTGGAAGCCTGACGTGTCCCAGTTCTTTTTTTTATCTTTACATTTGCAAGCTCCAGGAATAAAAACAAACAATTCTGTTTTGTCTTCGGGGTGGCCTGACCCACTTGGGAGCAGCAGCTCCTGCTCTGACGCCTCAGTGAGGAGCTGCTGTTGGGATTGGGGCTGGAAAATCGCAGAAAACAGAAATTCCTGCGCTGCTATAAACTCAGGGTTAGGGATTAATGTATTTGAGGTGCTGCTGTTGGGATTGGTGCTGAAAATTCACAGAAAACAGAAATTTCTGCTGTGCCACAAGCTCAGGATTGGGATTAATGTATTTGAGGAGCTGCTGTTGGGATTGGTGCTGGAAAATAATGGAAAAACAGAAATTCATGCTCTGCTACAAGCTCAGGACAGGGAGAAATGTACTTTGAGTTGCTGCTGTTGGGATCGGCGCTGGAAAATCCCAGAAAAAAGAAATTCCTGCTCTGGGCAGGGATTAATGCACATTTTAGCCCCCTAAAAAGTGGTGGATGCCATCAGAATAAAACAATTTGATGTTTGGAATGTAGGCAGAGCAGGATCACTCCCAGCTTTAACCATTCCCTGAACTTTCCCCAGCATTCCCAGAGCTCCAGCCCCTCTGACTCTGTGCAGCTTTGAGGGAAAGGTGTGGAATCCAGGAATGGCGTTGGAATGGGATTGGGGCTGGGAAATCATGGAAAAACAGGAATTCCTGCTCTGCCACAAGCTCAGGGTTAGGGATTAATGCATTTGAGGTGCTGGTGTTGGGATTGGGGCTGGAAAATCATGGAAAACAGGAATTCCTGCTCTGCTACAAGCTCAGGGTAAGGATTAATGCACATTTTAGCCCCCCAAAAAGTGGTGGAGCCCATCAGAATGAAACAATTTCATGTTTGGAATGTAGGCAGAGCAGGATCATTCCCAGCTTTAACCACATTCCTGAACTTTCTCAGTACACCATGAGGTGATGCCCACGAAAGGAAATCTGAGAACTGAGCCCTGATGTTCTCCAGGGGATTTTCCAGCCCCAAACAATCCCAAAATGGGAAGGGGCAGCTCCAGCCCCTCTGACTCTGTGCAGCTTTGGAGAAAGGTGTGGAATCCAGGAATGTGTTGGAATGGGATTGGGGCTGGGAAATCGAGGAAAACAGAAATTCCTGCTTTGCTACAAGCTCAGGGTAAAGATTAATGAACTTGAGGTGCTGCTGTTGGGATCAGGGCTGAAAATTCACAGAAAACAGAAATTTCTGGTGTGCCACAAGCTCAGGGCAGGGATTAATGTATTTGAGGAGCTGCTGTTGGGATTGGTGCTGGAAAATCATGGAAAAACAGAAATTCCTGCTCTGCTACAAACTCAGGGTAGGGGATTAATGTATTTGAGGTGCTGCTGTTGGGATTAGGGCTGAAAATTCACAGAAAACAGGAATTCCTGCTCTGCTATAAACTCAGGGTTAGGGATTAATGAATTTGAGGTGCTGCTGTTGGGATTGGGGCTGGAAAATCATGGAAAACAGGAATTCCTGCTCTGCCACAAGCTCAGGGCAGGGAATAATGCTGGTGTTGGGATCAGTGGTGGGAAATCATGGAAAACAGGAATTCCTGCTCTGCCACAAGCTCAGGATAAGGATTAATGCATTTGAGGTGCTGGTGCTGGGATTGGTGCTGTAAAATCATGGAAAACAGGAATTCCTGCTGTGCCACAAGCTCAGGGCAGGGATTCATGGGGTTCTTTGCCCCCAGAAGTGCTGGAGCCCATCAGAATGGAGCAATTGGGGCGTGTAGGCAGAGCAGGATCGTTCCCAGCTTTACCCACATTCCTGAACTTTCTCCTTCGTGCCTGAGTCACCCAGGGATCGCTTTCACCGCCGGGATTTTGTGTAGCGTCACCAGCAAAGAAAGAAATCGCAAAGAACCGAGCCCTGATGTTCTCCAGGGGTTTTTCCAGCCCCAAACCATCCAAAATAGGAAGAGGCAGCGCTGGAGCTCCAGCAGATCCAGGCAGGGAGCTCCAGCCCCTCTGACTCTGTGCAGCTTTGAGGGAAAGGTGTGGAATCCAGGAATCGTTTTGGGATGGGATTGGGGCTGGAAAATCATGGAAAACAGAAATTCCTGCTCTGCCACAAACTCAGGATAGGATTAAAGCACTTGGGTGCTGCTGTTTGGATTAGGGCTGAAAATTCACAGAAAACAGGGATTTCTGCCCTGCTACAAACTCAGATAAGGGATTAATGCACATTTTAGCCCCCAAAAAAGTGGTGGAGCCATCAGAATGAAACAATTTGATGTTTTGAGTGTAAGCAGAGCAGGGATTCGTTCCCAGCTTTACCCACATTCCTGAACTTTCTCCTTCGTGCCTGAGTCACCCAGGGATCGCTTTCACCGCCGGGATTTTGTGTAGCGTCACCAGCAAAGAAAGAAATCACAAAGAACCGAGCCCTGATGTTCCCCAGGGGTTTTTCCAGCCCCAAACCATCCCAGGATGGGAAAAGGCAGCGCTGGAGCTCAGCCCCCCCGAGTTCAAGGTGCGACTGCCGGAATTTCCGAATTCCCTTTCAGCGCTCACATAATCTGACCTCATTTCCCCTCCCCGAGCAGGGCACAGGGAGAGGCAGAGCCGCCGTGTGTAATTAAAGCTGCTTTGGGATTATTTCCTGCACCTAAGTTGTTGTTTTGGTTTGGTTTTGTTTGGTTTTTTTTCCCAACTCGCTTTTCTGGTTTGGAGCCCTGGGGAACAATGGGAGGCGCAGCTGGAGGTGATTTGGGGAGGGATTGGTGGCACCGGGCAGAGGTGGAGCTCCTGGGGCTTGTCCTGGGTTTGTCCTGGGTTTATATCCAGAAATCAGCACGATCAGAGGCAGAAAGGAGAGGAAAAACCTCGTTTGGGATGGAGGGAAGGGAAGGGAAGGGAAGGGGAAAGAGGAGAGGAGAGGAGAGGAGAGGAGACGAGAGGAGAGGAGAGGAGAGGAGAGGAGAGGGAAAAAGAAAGGAAAGGGAAAAAGAAGGGGAAAGGGAAAGGTCTGGGGAGATTTCAGAGCAGCTCCCCAGAGCCTAAAAGGGGTTCCAGGAGAGCTGGACAGGGACTTGGGACAAAGGATGGAGGGATGGCACACATTCCAGGATACAAGAATATATATATCAGAAGGCTTAGAAAATCTAAAAAATCAGGGCGACAGTCTATCAAGAATTTTGCAGCAGTTTCTGACCTGTTTGTAGCAGGGGACCTTTCCAGCCCCCTGCTCCCGCACGCCCCGGCTGCTCCCATGGGATCCCCACAGGGTGCAGCGGCCCCCGGCAGGGACGGGGAGCCCGTGAGGGCACGGCAGGGGCCTGGCCGTGTCCCAGGGGAGCCCGTGAGGGCACGGCAGGGGCCTGGCCGTGTCCCAGGGGAGCCCGTGAGGGCACAGCAATGGCCTGGCCTGGCCGTGTCCCAGGGGAGCCCGTGAGGGCACAGCAATGGCCTGGCCGTGTCCCAGGGAGCCCGTGAGGGCACAGCAATGGCCTGGCCGTGTCCCAGGGGAGCCCGTGAGGGCACGGCAGGGGCCTGGCCGTGTCCCAGGGGAGCCCGTGAGGGCACAGCAATGGCCTGGCCTGGCCGTGCCCAGGGGAGCCCATGAGGCCACAGCAGTGGCCTGGCCTGGCCGTGCCCAAGGGAGCCCGTGAGGCCACAGCAGTGGCCTGGCCTGGCCGTGCCCAGGGGAGCCCGTGAGGGCACGGCAATGGCCTGGCCGTGTCCTGGAAAGCCCGTGAGGGCACAGCAGTGACTTGGTCTGGCCGTGTCCCAGGGAGCCTGTGGGGCATAGCAATGGCCTGGCCGTGCCCAGGGGAGCCGTGAGGGCACGGCAGTGGCCTGGCCGTGCCCAAGAGAGCCCGTGAGGGCACAGCAATGGCCCGGCCGTGTCCCAGGGGAGCCGGGAGGGCACAGCAATGGCCTAGCTGTGCCCAGGGGAGCCCTTGAGGGCACAGCAGTGGCCTGGCCGTGCCCAAGGGAGCCCGTGAGGGCACAGCAGTGGCCCGGCCGTGTCCCAGGGGAGCCTGTGAGGGCACAGCAATGGCCTGGCCTGGCCGTGCCCAGGGGAGCCCGTGAGGCCACAGCAGTGGCCTGGCCTGGCCGTGCCCAGGGGAGCCTGTGAGGGCACAGCAGGGGCCTGGCCGTGTCCTGGAAAGCCCGTGAGGGCACAGCAGTGACCTGGTCTGGCCGTGTCCCAGGGAGCCTGTGGGGCATAGCAATGGCCTGGCCGTGCCCAGGGGAGCCGTGAGGGCACGGCAGTGGCCTGGCCGTGCCCAAGAGAGCCCGTGAGGGCACAGCAATGGCCCGGCCGTGTCCCAGGGGAGCCGGGAGGGCACAGCAGTGGCCTAGCTGTGCCCAGGGGAGCCCTTGAGGGCACAGCAGTGGCCTGGCCGTGCCCAAGGGAGCCCGTGAGGGCACAGCAGTGGCCCGGCCGTGTCCCGGGGAGCCTGTGAGGGCACAGCAATGGCCTGGCCGTGTCCCGGGGAGCCCGTGAGGGCACAGCAATGGCCTGGCCTGGCCGTGTCCCAGGGGAGCCCGTGAGGGCACAGCAATGGCCTGGCCTGGCCGTGTCCCAGGGGAGCCCGTGAGGGCACAGCAATGGCCTGGCCGTGCCCAGGGAGCCCATGAGGGCACGGCAGTGGCCTGGCCTGGCCGTGCCCAGGGGAGCCTGTGGGGCACAGCAATGGCCTGGCCGTGTCCCAGGGGAGCCCGTGAGGGCACAGCAGGGGCCTGGCCGTGTCCCGGGGAGGCCGTGAGGGCACAGCAGTGGCCTGGCCGTGCCCAAGGGAGCCCGTGAGGGCACAGCAGTGGCCGGGCCGTGTCCCAAGGGAGCCCGTGAGGGCACAACAGTGGCCCGGCCTTGTCCCAGGGGAGCCCGTGAGGGCACAGCAGGGGCCTGGCCGTGCCCAAGGGAGCCCGTGAGGGCACAGCAGTGGCCCGGCCGTGTCCCAGGGGAGCCCGTGAGGGCACAGCAGTGGCCCGGCCTTGTCCCAGGGGAGCCCGTGAGGCACAGCAATGGCCTGGCCGTGCCCAGGGAGCCCATGAGGGCACAGCAATGGCCCGGCCGTGTCCCAGGGGTGATTCCCCCTCGCAGAAACCCCAAACGCTGCTCCCCCCACCCCGCCGTGCCCAGCCCGGATCGGCCCCGGCTGTCCCGCATTGCCCTGGGTGGGGTTGGGCAAACTCCTCCTGCCGCAGTTGGGCAGCGCCACTGGGGGCTGAGAGACCTTGGCCTTGTTCCGTTCCACTCCTTCCCTTTTTCCTTCTCCTTTCCTTATTCCTTTCCCTTTTCCTTTTTCCTTCTCTTTTTCCTTTCCCCTTCCTTTTTCTTTTCCTTATTCCATTCCCCTTTCCCTTCTCTTTTCAACTTTCATTTCTCCTTTCCTTATTCCTTTCCCTTCCTTTTTTCCTTCCCTTATTCCTTCCATTTCCCCTTTCCCATTCACTTTTTCCTTTCCCCTTTCTCTCTTCACCTTTCCTTTTCCTTCCCTTATTCTGTTCCCCTTTCTTTTTCCTTCCCCCTTCCCTTTTCCATATTCCTTTCCCCTTTCTTTATTCCTTTTATTTTCCTTTCCCTTCCTTTCTCTCTTCACCTTTCCTTTCCCCTTCCATTTCCTTATTCCATTCCCTTTTTCCTTATCTTTTTCCTTTTCCTTTCCCTTTCCTTTTCCTTATTCCATTCCCCTTTCCCTTCTCTTTTCAACTTTCCTTTTTCCTTTCCCCTTCCCTTTTTCCTTCTCTTTTTCCTTTGCCCTTCCCTTTTCTTTTCTTTATTCCTTTCCCGTTTCTTTATTCCTTATTCCTTTCCCCTTTCCCTTCTCTTTTCAACTTTCCTTTCTCCTTTCCTTATTCCTTTCCCCTTCCTTTTTCCCTTTCCTTATTCCTTCAATTTCTCCTTTCCCATTCCCTTTTTCCTTTCCCCTTTCCTTATTCCTTTCCCCTTTCTCTCTTCACCTTTCCTTTCCTCTTTCCTTTCCTTATTCCGTTCCCCTTTTTTTCCTTCTCTTTTTCCTTTCCCCTTCCCTTTTCTTTTCCTTATTCCATTTCCCTTTCCCTTCTCTTTTCAACTTTCATTTCTCCTTTCCCCTTCCTTTTTTCCTTTCCTTATTCCATCCCTTTTTCCTTTCATCATTCCTCTCCTTTCTCCTTTTCCTTATTCCATTCCCCTTTTTTTTCCTTCCTTTTCCTTTCCCCTTCCTTTGTCTTTTCCTCGTTCCATTCCCCTTTCAACTTTCCTTTCCCCTTTCCTTATTCCTTCCTTTTCCTTTTCCTTTTTCCTTCATTTTTTTCCTTTCCCCTTGCCTTATTCCTTCCCTTACTCCATTCCCTTTTTCCCTTCTCTTTTTCCTTTCCTCTTCCCCTTTCCTTTCTCTTTTCAACTTTCCTTTCTCCTTTCCTTATCCCTTTTCTTTCCTTTTCCTATTCCTTCCCTTTTTCCTTCCCCCTTTCCTTATTCCTTTTCTTTTCCCTTTCCTTATTCCGTTCCCCTTTTTTTCCTTTTCTTTTCCCTTTCCCCTTCCCTTTTCTTTTCCTTATTCCATTCCCCTTTCCTTTCTCTTTTCAACTTTCCTTTTCCCTTTCCTTATTCCTTCCCTTTTTCCTTTCCCCTTCCCTTTTCTTTTCCTTATTCCTTTCCCCTTTCCCTTCTCTTTTCAACTTTCATTTCTCCTTTCCCCTTCATTTTTTCCTTTCCTCATTCCATCCCTTTTTCCCTTCCCCTTCACTTTTTTCTTTCCTATCTTTTCCTTTTTCCTTTCCCCTTTCCTTATTCCTTTTATTTTTCTTTTCCTTATTCCTTTCTCCTTTCCTTTTACCTTTCCTTTTTCCATTCCCCTTTTTCCTTCCCCCCTTCCCTATTCCTTATTCCGTATTCCTTTCCCCTTTCCTTTCCCCTTTCCTTATTCCTTTTATTTTTCCTTTTCCTTATTCCTTATTCCTTTCCCCTTTCCATTCTCCTTTCCTTAT
Source organism: Melozone crissalis (assembly GCF_028551555.1). Classification (NCBI taxonomy): domain Eukaryota; kingdom Metazoa; phylum Chordata; class Aves; order Passeriformes; family Passerellidae; genus Melozone; species Melozone crissalis. The sequence continues at coordinate 41,968 of NW_026536311.1, read as the reverse complement.
TCCATTCCCCTTTTTTGTCTTCTCTTTTTCCTTTCCCCTTCCCTTTTCTTTTCCTTATTCCATTCCCCTTTCCCTTTTCTTTTCAACTTTCCTTTCTCCTTTCCTTATTCCTTTTTTCCTTTCCTCATTCCATCCCTTTTTCCTTTCCCCTTCACTTTTTCCTTTCCTATCTTTTCCTTTTTCCTTTCCCCTTTCCTTTCTCCCCTTTTTTGTCTTCTCTTTTTCCTTTCCCCTTCCCTTTTATTTTCCTTATTCCTTTCCCCTTTCCCTTCTCTTTTCAATTTTCCTTTCTCCTTTCCTTATTCTTTCCTTTTCCTTATTCTTTCCCTTATTCCATTCCCCATTCCTTTATCTTTTAAACTTTCCCCTTTCCTTATTCCTTCAATTTTTCCTTTCCCTTATTCCCTTTTCTTTCCTTATTCCTTCCCTTTTCCCTCATTCCCTCCCCTCCCTGGGATAATTTCCCACCCAAATTCCTCTCCACCCCCAGCCCCGCTTTCCCTGCAAATTCCCGATTTTATTCCCATTTTTTCCACCTCATCCTGCCCAGGAGAAACTTTTCCATTTCTCCGGAGGATCCCGGAGCGGGCACAGGCGGTGCTGCCGCTCAGTGGCAAAACGCAGAATTCCCCTTCTCCCCATGGAATTTCCTCCCCTTCCTTGCCGGTTTTTTTAAATAAAATTAATGTATTTATTCGTTAGATCCTAAATATTGAGATATTTATTACAGCTGCTACAACCATTGGATATATGTAACAATATAATTCAAAATATTTGCATAGTGATAGATGTAAATTGAATTTACTCCAAAATATTGACACATGTATAAGTTTATTTCAAAATATTGGCACAGTTATAGACATAAATTTAATATATTTCAAAATGTTTACACATGTATAAGTTTATTTCAAAACACTGACGCTTTTATCGCTATAAATTTAATATATTTGAAAATATTGACATGTTTATAGCTATAGACTTAATATATTTCAAAATATTGACACATTTAAAGCTATGTTTTTATATATTTGAAAATATTGACACATTTAAAATATAAATTTTATATACTTCAAAATAGTAACACATTTATAGCTAAAAATTTATTGTATTTCAAAGTATTGACACATTCATAGCTATATATTTTTATATATCAAAATATTGACACATTTTTAGCTATAGATTTTATATATTTCAAAATATTGGCATTTATAGCTATAAATTTTATATATTTCAAAATATTGACACAGTTATAGCTATGAATTTAATATATTTCAAAATATTGACACAGTTATAGCTATAGATTTTATATATTTCATAATATTGACACATTTATAAGTATAAATTTAATATATTTCAAAATATTGACGCATTTATAACTATAAATTTTATATATTTCAAAATAGCAATACATAGCTATAAATTTTATATATTTCAAAATAGTAACACATTTATAGCTAAAAATTTATTGTATTTCAAAGTATTGACACATTCATAGCTATATATTTTTATATATCAAAATATTGACACATTTTTAGCTATAGATTTTATATATTTCAAAATATTGGCAGTTATATCTATAAATTTAATATATTTCAAAATATTGACACATTTTTAGCTATAAATTTTATATATTTAAAAATATTGACACAGTTATAGCTATGAATTTAATATATTTCAAAATATTGACGCATTTATAGCTATAAATTTTACATATTTCAAAATAGTAATACATAGCTATAAATTTTATATATTTCAAAATAGTAACACATTTATGGCTATAAATTTTATATATTTCAAAATTATAGCTATGAATGTAATATATTTCAAAATATTGACACATTCTTAGCTATAGATTTTATATATTTCAAAATATTGACACATTCTTAGCTATAGATTTTATATATTTCAAAATATTGACACATTGATAGCTAGAAATTTTATATATTTCTCAATTTTGGCATATTTTTACCCACAGATTCCTATTTGTGCCGTTAACTGTTTCTATAGCGATTTCCGCCCGGTTTTACCGGCAGGGCACCCAGCTCCTCCTGGCCACGCCCCCTCAGCCGTGACCACGCCCCCAAGCCACGCCCCCGGGGAATCCCCTCTCGGCCCTACCGTGACGTCAGCGCGCTCTGCGTCACGTCCGGCGGCGCACCCGGAAGTGGCGTGGGGCCGGTTGCCATGGGGCGGCCCAGGAGGTGAAGTTGGGGGAGAGAGAGAAGGGGGGAGGGGGGAAACACCGGGAATGGGGATGGGGAAGGGGATGGGGATGGGGATGGGAATGGGAATGGGGATGGGAATGGGAATGGGAATGGGGATGGGGATGGGAACGGGGATGGGGACGGGGACGGGAATGGGAATGGGAATGGGGATGGGGACGGGGATGGGGACGGGGATGGGGATGGGGATGGGGATGGGGACGGGGATGGGGATGGGGACGGGGACGGGAATGGGAATGGGGATGGGGACGGGGATGGGGACGGGGAATGGGGACGGGAACGGGAATGGGGACGGGAACGGGAATGGGGACGGGACCGGGATCTGGAATGGGATCGGGACCGGCAATGGGTCAGGGGCCGGGACCGGGATCGCCGTGGGGTTCGGGGGGAGCCGAGCCGAGCCGTGCGGGATGGTGGCGGCCTTGGGGACCTGGAGCAGCTCATTCCGCTCCGTGTCCCTTCCCCATCCCTTGTCCTTGCCTCCATCCCATTCCCTCATCCCGTTTTCCCATCCCTTTCCCTCTTCCCGTTCCCTTCATCCCATTCCCTCGCACCGTTGTTCCCCCATCCCGTTATCCCCCCGTCCCGGTGTTCCCCCATCCCGTTATCCCCCCGTCCCGGTGTTCTCCCATCCCGTTTTTCCCCATCCCTTTCCCTCACCCCTTTGTTCCCCCGCCCCGCCGTTCTCTGTCCCCCCCGGCTCCGCTCCCTGGCTCGGGCTGTCCCCTGGGGCGGGAAAGGACGGACAGCCCCGGCTGCGTCCCCGGGCTGAATTCCCGCATTTCCTTGGCTCTTTGGGAGTTCTGCTGGTGCTTGGGGTCCCGGAATCCCGGGATGCTTTGGCTGGGAATGACCTGAAACAGGATCTGAAACAGGACCTGAAATCCCATCGAGCCCCAAGCCTGGCACCTCCCAGGATCCAGGGGCAGCCCAGGCTCCTCTGGGAATCCCAGCCCAGCCCGAGGGCATTCAGTGCTTCCATCCCCTCTGGATCCCTGTTTTCCTTTGGATTCCTGAATTCCTTACCCGGGGAAGGGAAGGGAAGGTTCTGGGAAGGGAAGGGAAGGGAAGGGAAGGGAAGGGAAGTGAAGGGAAGGGAAGGGAAGGGAAGGGAAGGGAATGTTCTGGGAAGGGAAGGGAAGGGAAGGGAAGGGAAGGGAAGGGAAGGGAATGTTCTGGGAAGGGAAGGGAAGGGAAGGGAAGGGAAGGGAAGGGAAGCAGCTCCCTCAGGGATGTCCCAGGGAATCAGCTGCCGTGCTTTCCCCTCAGGAGCAGAGCAGGGATGGCCCAGGGGAGCTCGGCTGTTCCTGGTCCCTCCGAGGTCACCGGCTGAGGCTCCACAGCTCCTGCTGCTGCCCCATCCCAAAATGGGCAGGTAAGGATCCCAGAGGAACTGTGGGATAACCTGGGAAGGGTTTGGAGGGAAGGACAGGGAACCTAATCAGGAATTCCAGCATGGGAATGGTGTCCTGAGTCCTCTCAATCCACAGCAAAATCCTGGAGTCGGTTGGGTTGGGTTGGAAAGGGCCATAAGGATCATCCCATCCCTGCCATGGCAGGGACAGCTCCCACTGCCCCAGATTGCTCCAGCCTGGCCTTGGGCACTGCCAGGGATCCAGGGGCTGCCACAGCTCCCTGGGAATTCCATCCCAGCCCCTCCTCACCCTCCCAGGCAGGAATTCCTCCCCAGTATCCCATCCATTCCTGCCCTGTGGCACTGGGAGCCATTCCCTGTGTCCCATCCCTCCATCCTTTGTCCCTTTCCAGCTCTCCTGGAGCCCCTTCAGGCCCTGGGGAACTGCCCTGAGGTCCTCCCAGATTTCTCCAGGATCATCCCCAGATTTCGATTCTCTGAATCCCAAGCCAGGCTTTTCCCTCCTTCCTGCCTCTGATTTTCCTGAAATTTCGAAAGAAAGCCAGGAGACAAAAGGGAGCTCCAGCCCCAAACCCAGCAAATCCCATGGGATCCTCCCATCCTCCTCAGCCTCACTCCCAGGCACTCCCACACCTCAGAATCCCATCCCAGCCCCTCCCCACCCTCCAGGCAGGAATTTTCCCTGCTTTTAGCACCAAATCCATCCCTCAATCCGCTCGTTTCTCCCTCGGCGTTCCAGGATCAGCATCTCGTGCCTGCTCCCGGCCTCGTGGCACTTCAGCCTCTCTCCCTTGGGCTGTCCCCGCGTCCTGAACGCGTCCCTGCGGCAGCTGCTGCTCCTGGGGGCGGCCGCGGCCGCGGCGGCGCTGCTGCTCTGCTCCCTGCTGGTGGTGCGGGGCAGGAACCGGGATGGGAAATTCCACAGGTGAGAGGGCAGGGAATCCATGGAAATGAGGAAATGGAACCTGGGGGAAGGGGGAAACGCTGCTCTGCTCCCTGCTGGTGGTGCGGGGCAGGAACCGGGATGGGAAATTCCACAGGTGAGGAGAGGAAATTCCATGGAAAACGGGGAATGGGAATGGGGAAATGCTGCTCTGCTCCCTGCTGGTGGTGCGGGGCAGGAACCGGGATGGGAAATTCCACAGGTGAGAGGGCAGGGAATCCATGGAAATGAGGAAATGGAACCTGGGGGAAGGGGGAAACGCTGCTCTGCTCCCTGCTGGTGGTGCGGGGCAGGAACCGGAATGGGAAATTTCACAGGTGAGAGAGCAGGGAATCCATGGAAAACAGGGAATGGGAATGGGGAAATGCTGCTCTGCTCCCTGCTGCTGGTGCGGGGCAAGCACTGGGACAGGAAATTCCACAGGTGCGAGGGAGAGAATTCCATGGGAATAGGGAAACGCTGCCCTGCTCCCTGCTGGTGGTGCGGGGCAAGCACTGGGATGGGAAATTCCACAGGTGAGAGAGCAGGGAATCCATGGAAAACAGGGAATGGGAATGGGGAAATGCTGCTCTGCTCCCTGCTGGTGATGCAGGGCAGGCACTGTGACAGGAAATTCCAGAGGTGAGAGAGCAGGGAATCCTTGGGAATGGAGGGAATGGGGAAATGCTGCTCTGCTCCTGATCCACTGGAAGTACAGGAGATTCCACAGGTGAGAGGGGAGGGAATTCCATGGAAAACCGGGAATGGAGCCTGGAGGAAAAGGGGAACACTTAGAGGTGTCTCTGCTGCTGATCCGCTGGAATACTGAGCCTGGAATGGGAGATTCCAGAGGTGAGAGGGGAGGGAATCCATGAAAATGGAAATGGAGCTTTGGGGGAATGGGGAAAGGCTGCTCTGCTCCTGATCCACAGGATGTACAGGAGATTCCACAGGTAAGAGGGGAGGGAATTCCGTGGGAATCAGGGAATGGAGCCTGGGAGAGAGGGGAAATGCTGCTCTGCTCCTGAGCTGTGGGAATTACTGAGCCTGGAATGGGAGATTCCACAGGTGAGGGGGCACAGAATCCCATGGGAATCAGGAAATGGAGCTCTGGGGAAAAGGGAAATTCTGCTCTGCTCTCTGCTCCTGATTCCAGCAAGTAGAGCTGAGTGTGGGATGGGAGATTCCACAGATGAGGGAGGGAATTCCTTGGAAAAGAGGGAAAGAATTCCCTGGAAAAGAGGGAAAGATTTCAGTGAAAAACAGGAAGTGGAGCCTGGGGGAATGGAGGAAAGAATTCCATGGAAATCAGGGAGTGGAGCTTGGAGGAAAGGAGGAACAGTCACAGGTGTCCTGGCTCCCGATCCGCAGCAAGTATGGCCGAGCCTGGGATGGGAGATTGCAGAGGTAAAAGAGAGGGAATTCCATGGGAAAAGAGGGAGAGAATTCCCTGGAAAAAAGGAAAGAATTCCATGGAAAAGTATGAAATGGAGCTTTGAGGAAAGGGGAAACGCTGCTCTGCTCCTGATCCACAGCAAGTCCAGCAGAACCTGGGACAGGAGCTTCCACAGGAGCTGGCTCTCATTCTCAAGGTTATTTTCTCTTCTCTATTCCATTCTTTCTCTGACCTGCTGAGATCTGTCCAGCAGGTCGGGTTGTGGCACAGTGCCTGCCCTTGGGGTGGTGTTGCCTTTTTATACTAAGAACTACCTGTGCTTTATTTACAATAATCTTCCAATACCTATCACCCGTGTTAGACAGTCTGTCTCTGCTCTAAACCAATCCAAAAGTGCCACCATCCCAGCAGAGGATGGAGGACAAGAAGAAGGAGGACAGGACATGTCCAGTTTCCCCCATCTTGCCTCTTGAACCCCCATTCTAAAAACCCCAAAATTCTACCTTTTCACCCTGTGACAAATTCACTGTCATTCTACTCAAACCCTTGTGGCTTGTAACTCCTCACACAAAGTTGGCAATTGTTTCCACGGGCTGAAATCAAAGGCACAGGTGTTTGTGACTCCGTGCCAAGGTCTCTGAGTCCCGTGCCAGGGTCTGGAATCACCCAGGGCATCCAGAGGGATTTCCTGGGTTCTGACACACAGGGAGCCAAATTCCCTGCAGCAATCCCCATTTTGCCCAGGTACCTGGCCAGGGTGAGGGACACGGAGGCCACGGACACCGGGAACCCCAACCTGAGCTACGGCATCGTGGTGGACTGCGGCAGCAGCGGCTCCAGGGTGTTTGTGTACTGCTGGCCCCGGCACAACGGCAACCCCAAGGACCTGCTGGACATCCAGCAGATGAGGGACAGCTCCAGGAAACCCGTGGTGATGAAAATCAAACCAGGTGCTGGCAAAAACGTGGAATTTCTCCATGATTTTTTCTCCTAACTTTGATTCCTGCGCTGCAAAGTGGCTGGATAAAGGATATTTCCATGTTGTGAGGGTGGAAGAGTTGAAGGTATCTTTGGGATTGGTTCGTAGGGATATTTGTAGAGCTCAAATCTGAAATGGGGCAGGAGGGAGAGGTTTGTCCATGGGACAGGGACAGGAAAAGGTGGTATTGATATATAGTATGAATAGTATACTATATATATATATATATATATATATATATATGAAAAAAATATATATATAATATATATCAAATATATATTATATAAAGTATAATATATCTATTATATAATATATAATATATAAAATATATATATTATCTATATAACATATATAATAGTATGGTATATATATAGTATATAGTATATATATACTGTATACTATAGTATATATATAATAGTATAATATATATTGGATACTATAGTATAATATATAATAGTATACTATATACTATTTATACTATATATAATATAATATATGAACAGTATACTGTTCTTTAGTATAGTTTAGTGTAGCATTCCATAACATAACATAACATAACATAACATAACATAACAGTTTTTATTATTATCTTTTAACATTCTGTAAGTATCCTTTCTATAGATAGTATATAGTATGAATAGTATATTATATATATATTATATATGCATAATATATTCTATAATTGTATGCTAAATATACTATATATATCATATAATATATGAATATTATTATTAGTATGCTATATATACTATATATATCATATAATATATGAATATACTGTTCTTTGGTATAATTTAATACAGCATAATATGATATGATATGCAATATGATATTATATGATATAATATGATATTATATATAATGTGATATATAGTGTGATATAGGGTAGAATAATGTATATAATATAGGGTAGTATAATGTAATGTAATGTAATATAATATAATATAATATAATATAATATAATATGTAATATAATATGATGTCATATGATATGATACAACATAAATGTAATATATATATAATAGTATAATATATATAATATGCTATAATATATATAATATATAATAGTATACTATATACTATTTATACTATATATAATATAATATATGAATAGTATACTATTCTTTAGTATAGTTTAGTGTAGCATTCTATAATATAACATAACATAACATAACATAACATAACATAACATAACATAACAGTTTTTATTATTATCTTTTTAACATTCTGTAAGTATCCTTTCTATAGATAGTATATAGTATGAATAGTATATTATATATATATTATAGATGCATAATATATTCTATAATTGTATGCTAAATATACTATATATATCTGCTAAATATACTATATATATCATATAATATATGAATATTATTATTAGTATGCTATATATACTTTATATATCATGTAATAGATGAATATACTGTTCTTTAGTATAATTTAGTACAGCATAATATGATATGATATATTATGATATAATATGATATTATATATAATGTGATATATAACGGGATATAATATAGGGTAGTATATATAATATATTCTATAATTGTATGCTATATATACTATATATATATCATAATATTGAATATTATGATTAGTATGCTATATATACTATATATATACATATAATAGATAAATATACTGTTCTTCAGTATAATTTAGTACAGCATAATATGATATGATGTACAATATGATATATGTTATAATATGATATTATATATAATGTGATATATAACGTGATATAGTATAGGGTAGTATAATGCAATGTAATATAATATAATATAATATAATGTAATGTAATGTAATATAATATAATGTAATGTAATATAATATAATATTATATAATATAGCATAATATAATATATCATGTCATATAATATCATGTCATATGATATGATACAATATAAATGTAATATAATATAATGTAATATAGTGTAATATGTCATAATAATGAATCAGCCTTCTGAGAGCATGGCCTCAGATTCATCATTCCCCCCTTCATCATGGCACCCCTCAAACGCAGCACCTGTGCTCAGGGTTTCCCAGGCAGTGCTGCAGTTGCAGCTGTTCCTCTCCCACCTTTGTGTTTCGCAGGAATTTCGGAGTTTGCCAGCTCTCCCGACAAGGTCAGTGATTACATCTCACCCCTGCTGAGCTTCGCTGCCGAGCACGTGCCCCGCTCCAAGCACAAGGAGACTCCTCTGTACATCCTGTGCACTGCAGGCATGAGGATCCTGCCCCGAGAGGTGAGTGATTCCCTGCTTTGCTTTTTGGGAATTCCAGCTGCATCCCAGCTCTGCTTCCTGCACTCCAGAGTGGCTGGATAAAGGATATTTCCCTGTTGTGAGTGTGGAACAACTCCAGGGTGTTTTGGGATTGGTTTGCAGGAGTGTAAGTCACAAATGGGGCAGGAGGGAGAGGATTTTCCATGGGACAGCAACAGGAAACTCATTGTGATGAAATCAAGCCAGGTACTGGGAGAAACATGGAATTTCTCCATGATTTCCTCTCCTGACTGTGCTCCTCTCCTAACTCTGCTTCCTGCACTCCAAATGGGCTGCATAAAGGATATTTCCCTGTTGTGAGTGTGGAAGAACTCCAGGGTTTTTTGGGATTGGTTTGCAGTGAGTTTGAGTGTGGAATGGGGCAGGAGGGAGAGGATTTTCCATGGGAAAGAAGGAGGAAAATCATTGTGATGAAAATCAAACCAGGTACTGGGAGAAACATGGAATTTGAAAATCTCCATGATTTCCTCTCCTAACTCTGCTTCTTGCACTCTAAAGTGTCTGGATGAGGGAAATTTCCAGCTGGAACAGCTCCAGGTTTCTTTGGGATTGGTTTGTAGGAAGTTTGAGTCACAAAAGGGGCAGGAGGGAGAGGATTTTCCATGGAACAGCAACAGGAAACTCATTGTGATGAAAATCAAGCCAGGTACTTGGAGAAACATGGAATTTCTCCATGATTTCCTCTCCTGACTCTGCTTCCTGCACTCCAGAGTGGCTGGATAAGGGATATTTCCATGTTGTGAGTGTGGAACAACTCCAGGGTGTTTTGGGATTGGTTTGCAGAGAATTTAAGTGTGGAATGGGGCAGGAGGGAGAGGATTTTCCACAGGACAGCAACAAGAAAATGTGGTGATCTAAGTCAAACAAGGTGCTGGCATAAACTTGGAATTTCTCCATGATTTCCTCTCCAAACTGTGCTTCCTGCACTTCAAAGTGGCTGGATAAGGGAAATTTCCAGGTGGAAGAGCTCCAGGTTTCTTTGGGGTTGGTTTGCAGGAGTTTGAGTCACAAATGGGGCAGGAGGGAGAGGATTTTCCATGGGACAGCAACAGGAAAACGTTGGGATGAAAATCAATCCAGGCACTGGGAGAAACATGGAATTTGAAAATCTCCATGATTTCCTCTCCTACCTCTGCTTCCTGCACTCTGGTCTGGATAAGGGACATTTCCAGGTGGAACACTCCAGGTTTCTTTGGGGTTGATTTGTAGGAGTTTAAGTCTGGAATGGGGCAGGAGGGAGAGGATTTTCCATGGGACAGCAACAGGAAAAGGTGATGATGAAAATCAAGCCAGGTACTGGGAGAAACATGGAATTTCTCCATTATCTCCTCTCCTAACTGTGCTTCCTGCACTCCAGAGGGTCTGGATAAAGGATATTTCCAGCAGGGAACAGCTCCAGGTTTTTTGGGGTTGCTTTAATGAAATTTTTTGTGGAATTTTGCAGCCAGCAGAAAGCCATCCTGGAGGATCTGCTCACAGACATCCCCGTGCACTTCGATTTCCTCTTCTCTGACTCCCACGCTGAGGTGATTTCTGGCAAGCAGGAAGGTAGGTGAGCCTTGGGAGAGTGACTGGGAAATATTTGGGATTTCCAGGGGATAATTTGGGGTATTTTTTAGTTGGATTTTCAAATCCTGTTTTTCTTGAGAGCCTTTATTCCTTAGGAGAGGAATATTCCTTTGTTCTTCTGGAATATTCCTTTGTTCCTCTGGCCTCCTGATGGGCCAAATCTTTGCTGATTATCCCTGAAAATTTACTGGAATTGAATCTGGAAAATATTTGGGATTTCCAAGGGATGATTTGGGGTATTTTTAAATTGTTTTTTCAAATCCTGCTTTGCTTGAGAGCCTTTGTTCCTCAGGAGATCTGGAGTGTGAGATCTGGAGCTCCTGATGGGCCAAAGGCCAAATCTTTGCTGATTATCCCTGAAAATTTACTGGAATTGAATCTGGAAAATATTTGGAATTTCCAGGGGATTATTTGGGGTATTTTTATTGGTTTTTCAAACCCTGCTTTGCTTGAGAGCCTTTGTTCCTCAGGAGAGGAATATTCCTTTGTTCCTTCCTCTGGAATATTCCTTTGTTCCTCTGGAGCTCCTGATGGGCCAAATCTTTGCTGACTGTCCCTGAAAATTTACTGAAATTCAATCTGGAAAATATTTAGGATTTCCTCTAATGGAACTGAATCTGAAAAAAACGTGGGATTTCCAAGGGAGTATTTGGGGTGTTTTTGTTGCTTTTTCAAATCCTGATTGGTCAAATCTTTGCTGATCATCCCTGAAAATTTACTGGATTTCAATCTGGAAAATATTTAGGATTTCCTCAAATGGAATTGAATCTGGAGAATATTTGGGATTTCCAAGGGATGATTTGGAGAATTTTAGTTGCTCTTTCAAATCCTGCTTTGCTTGAGAGCCTTCATTCCTCAGGAAAAGAATATTTCTTTGTTCTTCTGGAATATTCCTTTGTTCCTCTGGCCTCCTGATGGGCCAGATCTTTGCTGAAAATTACTGGAATTCAATCTGGAAAATATTTAGGATTTCCTCCAATGGAACTGAATCTGGAGAATATTTGGGATTTCTAAGGGAATACTTGGGGTATTTTTGTTGCTTTTTCAAATCCTGATTGACCAAATGTTTGCTGATTATCCCTGAAAAATTAATGGATTTCAATCTGGAAAATATTTAGGATTTCTTCTAATGGAACTGAATCTGGAAAATATTTCCAAGGGATGCTTTGGGATATTTTTATTGCTGGAAAATATTTGGGATTTCCAAGGGAATACTTGGGGTGTTTTTGTTGCTTTTTCAAATCCTGATTGGCCAAATCTTTGCTGATCATGCCTGAAAATTTACTGGCACTGAATCCATTTCCTGTAGAGGGAGGGGAAGGACAAATCCCAACATTCCTGATGGAAGGAACTTTGCAGCCTGAGATGATTTAAAAGCAGAGATATTTTGGTGGGATCACCAGAGCCTTAAAATCCCTTTAAAATTTCATTTCCTTCGATTCTTTCCTGGATTTCACACATCGAAGTGTCTTTAATTCATTCGGCCAGGAATTTTGTCATGGCATTGACCTGGGAGAGGGGAAAATCATCAGGAGTCCCTGAGGGAATTGATGATTTCCCAGGAATGTTTAACTTCTACAATTTTACAAAATAAAGATGAGCAACAAATGAAATGTTTCAATCTGCTTTCAAGTCCACCATCCAGCAATTCCTGATATTCCTGGAATTCCAGATGTGTTTCATTTCCTCCTGCAGGAGTCTATGCATGGATTGGGATCAACTTTGTCCTCGGGAGATTCGAGCACACGGACGATGGTGAGGATCCGAGGGGGGCTGGGGGCTCCAGGGGATGCAATTCCAGATGTTGGGATGGGAATTGCACTTCCAGATGTTGGGCTGCAATTCCAGACATGGGAATTGCATTGCCAGATGTTGGGAAGCAGTTCCAGCCAGATGTTGGGATCCAGTTCCAGCCATGGGAATTTAATTTCCAGGTGTTGGGAAGCAATTCCAACCAGGGGAGTTGCACTTCCAGATGTTGGACTGTAATTCCAGCCAGATGTTGGGAAGCGATTCCACCCATGGGAATTGAATTTCCAGATGTTGGGATGCAGTTCCAGCCAGATGTTGGGAAGCAGTTCCAGCCATAGGCGTTGCACTTCCAGATGTTGGGATGCAATTCCACCCATGGGAATTGAATTTCCAGATGTTGGGAAGCAGTTCCAGCCAGATGCTGGGATCCAATTCCAGCCATGGGAATTTAATTTCCAGGTGTTGGGAAGCAATTCCAGCCATGGGAGTTGCACTCCAGATGTTGGGATGTAGTTCCAGCCAAATGTTGGGATCCAATTCCTGCCATGGGAGTTGCATTTCCAGATGTTGGGAAAGAGCTCCAGCCATGGGAATTGCATTGCCAGATGTTGGGATGCAGTTCCAGCCAGATGTTGGGATCCAATTCCAGCCATGGAAGTTGCACTTCCAGATGTTGGGAAGCAGTTCCAGTTGTGGGAGTTGCACTTCCAGATGTTGAGATGCAGTTCCAGCCATAGGAGTTGCACTTCCAGATGCTGGGATGCAATTCCACCCATGGGAATTTAATTTCCAGATGTTGAGATGCAGTTCCAGCCAGATGTTGGCAGCTGCTGCAGAGGTTGGGTTGGGTTGGATCCCCAGGAGTTTTCCCTATTTCCCACTGATTTTTCCCCAGTTTCCCATTGATCTTTTCCCTATTTCCCACTGATTTTTCCCCAGTTTCCCATTGATCTTTTCCCTATTTCCCACTGATTTTTCTGCATTTCCCATTGATTTTTCCCTGTATCCCCTTGACTTTTCCCATTTTTTCCCAGAGGATGAGGCCATGGTGGAGGTGCAGGTCCCAGGCCAGAAGTGCAGGGATTTTTCCCAGTTCCCCAGTGATTTTTCCCATTGATTTTCCCTGTTTCCCATTGATTTTTCCCAGAGGATGAGGCCGTGGTGGAGGTGCAGGTCCTGGGCAGCGAGCACACAGGGATTTTAACCTATTTTCCATGGATTTTTCTCTATTTCCCATTGATTTTAACCTATTTTCCATGAATTTTTCCCATTTGTCCCAGAGGATGAGGCTGTGGTGGAGGTCCCTGGCAGCGAGCACAGGGATTTTTCCCTATTTCCCATTGACTTTTCCCATTTTTCCCCAAGGATGAGGCAGTAGTGGAGGTGTAGGTCCTGGGCAGAGAGCGCAGGGATTTTTCCCTGTATCCCACTGATTTTTCCCTCTTTCCCATTGATTTTCCCAGAGGATGAGGCCGTGGTGGAGGTGAAGGTCCATGGCAGTGATCACAGGGATTTTTCCCTATTTCCCATGGATTTTCCCCATTTTCCCAGTGATTTTTCCAGAGGATGAGGCCGTGGTGGAGGTGCAGGTCTTGGGCAGTGAGCACAGGGATTTTTCCCTATTTCCCACTGATTTTTCCCTGTTTCCCATTGATTTTTCCCACTTTCCCATTGACTTTTCCCATGTTTTCCCAGAGGATGAGGCCGTGGTGGAGGTGCAGGTCCAGGGCAGTGATCACAGGGATTTTTCCCCATTTCCCATTGATTTTTCCTTGTATCCCATTGACTTTTCCCATGTTTTCCCAGAGGATGAGGCCATGGTGGAGGTTCAGATCCATGTCAGTGATCACAGGGATTTTTCCCTATTTCCCATTGATTTTTCCCACTAATTTTTGCCCTGTGGAAATAGAAATCAATGGAAAAATGGAAATTGATTTTCCCCAATGGAAAATATTTTTTTCCATTGATTTTTCCGACTTTCCCATTGACTTTTCCCATGTTTTTCCAGAAGATGAGGCCGTGGTGGAGGTGCAGGTCCAGGGCAGTGATCACAGGGATTTTTCCCATTTTCCCATTGATTTTCCCAGAGGATGAGTCCGTGGTGGAGGTGCAGGTCCCAGGCAGCAGGCACAGGGATTTTAGCCCATTTCCCATGGATTCCCTATTTCCCAAATATTTCCCATGGATTCTTCCCATTTTCCCATGGATTTTTCTGTGTTTCCCAGAGGATGAGGCCATGGTGGAGGCCCCTGGGCAGCGAGCACAGGGATTTTAACCTATTTTCCATGGATTTTTCTCCATTTCCCATTGATTTTAACCTATTCCCATGGATTTTTCTGTGTTTCCCATTGATTTTAACCTAATCCCATGGATTTTTCTGTGTTTCCCATTGATTTTAACCGATTCCCGTGGATTTTTCTCTATTTCCCATTGATTTTAACCTATTTTCCATGGATTTTTCCCATTTTTTCCCAGAGGATGAGGCCATGGTGGAGGTCCCTGGGCAGCGGGCACAGGGCTTTTAACCTATTCCCATGGATTTTTCTGTGTTTCCCATTGATTTTAACCTATTCCCATGGATTTTCCTGTGTTTCCCATGATTTTAACCTCTTTCCATGGATTTTTCTCTATTTCCCATTGAATTTAACCTATTCCCATGGATTTTTCTGTGTTTCCCATTGATTTTAACCTCTTTCCATGGATTTTTCTCTATTTCCCATTGAATTTAACCTATTCCCATGGATTTTTCTCCATTTCCCATTGATTTTAACCTATTCCCATGGATTTTTCTCCATTTCCCATTGATTTTAACCTATTCCCATGGATTTTTCTGTGTTTCCCAGAGGATGAGGCCATAGTGGAGGTCCTGGGCAGCGAGCACAGGGATTTTAACCTATTTTCCATGGATTTTTCCCATTTTTTCCCAGAGGATAAGGCCGTGGTGGAGGTGCAGGTCCCAGACAGTGATCACAGGGATTTTTACCTATTTCCCATCAATTTTTCCCATTTTTTCCAGAGGATGAGGCCATGGTGGAGGTCCCTGGGCAGCGGGCACAGGGCTTTTAACCTATTCCCATGGATTTTTCTGTGTTTCCCATTGATTTTAACCTATTCCAATGGATTTTCCTGTGTTTCCCATGATTTTAACCTCTTTCCATGGATTTTTCTCTATTTCCCATTGAATTTAACCTATTCCCATGGATTTTTCTGTGTTTCCCATTGATTTTAACCTATTCCCATGGATTTTTCTCCATTTCCCATTGATTTTAACCTATTCCCATGGATTTTTCTCCATTTCCCATTGATTTTAACCTATTCCCATGGATTTTTCTGTGTTTCCCAGAGGATGAGGCCATAGTGGAGGTCCTGGGCAGCGAGCACAGGGATTTTAACCTATTTTCCATGAATTTTTCCCATTTTTTCCCAGAGGATGAGGCCGTGGTGGAGGTCCCTGGCAGCGAGCACAGGGATTTTAACCTATTTTCCATGAATTTTTCCCATTTTTTCCCAGAGGATGAGGCCGTGGTGGAGGTCCCTGGCAGCGAGCACCACGATCCCATTTTCCGCAAGAGAACCGTGGGGATCCTGGACATGGGCGGGGTCTCCACGCAGATCGCCTACGAGGTGCCCCAAAATGTAAGCCTTGCCTTGCCTCCCCCCTCCAGGGCTCATTTTAGCTCCTCTTAAGATCTTCAAGATCTTTTCCAAGCAGAGCACATCCACGATGTGGAAGAGATGGGTGAAATTAGAGGTGTCCAAGACATTCAAAAAATTCATTTTTGGATCAGGGCCATCCCAGTGATTCCTGATTTTGCCATTGGATTGATGATTTTTATGATCTACAAGGTCTTTTCCAACCAGAACACCTCCATGATGCTGTGGGAATATCCTTTATCCAGAGTGCAGGAAGCACAGACAGAAAAGCATTAAAGAAGTGGGTGAAATTAGAGGTGTCCAGGACATCAAAAAAAATTCATTTTTGGATCAGGACCATCCCAATGATTCCTGATTTTGCTGTTGGATTGATGATCTTCAAGATCTTTTCCTCCACGATGCCATGGGAATATTCTTTATCCAGAGTGCAGGAAGCAGAGTTGGGTGAGGGGTGAAATTAGAGGTGTCGAAGACATCAAAAAAATTCATTTTCAGATCAGGACCGTCCCAATGATTCCTGATTTCACTGTTGGATTGATGATCTTCAAGATCTTTTCCAAGCAGATCACCTCCATGTGGGAACATCCTTTATCCAGAGCACAGGAAGCACAGAGTTGGGTGAGGGGTGAAATTAGAGGTGTCCAAGACATCCCAAAAAATTCATTTTTGGATCAGGATCATCTCAGTGATTCCTGATTTTTCTGTTGGATTGATGATCTTCAAGATCTTCTCCAACCTCCACGATCCCACGGGAATATCCTTTATCCAGAACACAGGACACACAGACAGGAGAGGGAAGCACGAAAGAAATGGGTGAAATTAGAGGTGTCCAAGACATCCCAAAAAACTCATTTTGGGTTCAGAACCATGGCAGTGATCCCCGATTTTGCTGCTGCAGGAGGAGGTGGCCAAGAGCCTGCTGGCCGAGGTGAACCTGGGCTGTGACGCGCACCAGACGGAGCACGTGTACCGCGTGTACGTGGCCACCTTCCTGGGCTTCGGCGGCAACGCCGCGCGCCGGCGCTACGAGGAGAGCCTGTTCTCCAGCAGCCTGCTCAGGAACAGGTACAGGGATCCATGGGATGGGGGAGGGACAGCCTGGAGCTGCCTGGGGTCCTGGAAAGGTGGGAGTGATCCTGGGTGCTGTGTGGAGATCACAGCACTTCCAGTGTGGGAAGGGATTATCTGGAAACTGGAGAAGGTTTCCTGCTCAGGAGTTGGAGTAATGAGGTCAAACTGAAGTTTAGGTTGGATTTCGGGAAGGAATTCCCAATATGAGGGTGGTGAAGGGGATGGAATGGAATTCCCAGAGAAGCTCCATCCCTGGGAGTGTCCAAGGTCAGCTTGGAGCAGCCTGAGGTCATGGTCCTGGAAAAATGGGAATGATCCTGGATGTTATGTGGAGAGATCATGACATGTCTGGTGTGGGAAGGGAACTGCAGAGGGATTCCTCCTCAGGAGTCGGAGTCAGTTGAAAAAGTGAGAATTTACATTGGATTTATGGAAGGAATTCCCAATATGAGGGTGGTGAAAGACTGGGATGGAATTCCCAGAGCAGCTGGTGGCCGCTCCATCCCTGGGAGTGTCCAAAGCCAGCTTGGAGCAGCCTGGGATAGGGGAAGGTGGTCCTGGAAAGACGGGAATGATTCTGGATGTTGTGTGGAGAGATCACGGCACTTCCAGTGCGGGAAGGGAAAATCTGGGAAGTGGAGAGGAATTCCCCTCAGGAGTTGGAGCATTGGGTCAAACTGAAGTTCAGGTTGGATTTCGGGAAGGAATTCCCAATATGAGGGTGGTGAAGGGGATGGAATGGAATTCCCAGAGAAGCTGTGGCTGCTCCATCCCTGGGAGGACCAGCCTGGAGCTGCATGGGGTCCTGGAAAGGTGGGAGTGATCCTGGGTGTTGTGTGGGAAGGGAAAATCTGGGAAATGGAGATGGATTCCCCTCAGGAATTGGAGTAATGGGGTCAAACTGAAGTTTAGGTTGGATTTCAGGAAGGAATTCCCAATATGAGGGTGGTGAAAGACTGGGATGGAATTCCCAGAGGAGCTGTGGCCGCTCCATCCCTGGGAAGGTCAGCTTGGAGCAGCCTGGGGTGGTGGAAGGTGGTCCTGGAAAGGTGGGAATGATTCTGGATGTTGTGTGGAGAGATCACGGCATGTCTGGTGTGGGAAGGGAAAATCTGGGAAGTGGAGAGGGATTCCCCTCAGGAGTTGGAGTAATGAGGTCAAACTGAAGTTAAGGTTGGATTTTGGGAAGGAATTCCCAATATGAGGGTGGTGAGGGGCTGGGATGGAATTCCCAGAGAAGCTGTGGCTGCCCCTGGATCCCTGGAAGTGCTTAAGGCCAGGTTGAAGCAGACTGGGGTGGTGGTCCTGGAAAGGTGGGAATGATCCTGGATGTTGTGGAGAGATCGTGGCATATCTGTTGTGGGATGGGAAAATCTGGGCAGTAGAGGAGGGATTCTTCCTCAGAAGCTGGAGCCAGCTGAAAAAGTGAGAATTTACATTGGATTTATGGAAGGAATTCCCAATATGAGGGTGGTGAGGGGCTGGAATGGAATTCCCCAAGCAGCTGTGGCTGCCCCTGGAACCTTGGGAGTGTCCAAGGTCGGCTGAGCTCTCTCTGTTCCCCAGGCTGCTGGGCAGGCAGTCCGGGCCTTGCTGATCTCTCTCACTATCCCAGGCTGAGCAGGGCCTGGCTTAGCCAGGCTTTGCTGATCTCTCTCCCCAGGCAGACCAGGCTGAGCTAGGCCTTGCTGAACTGGGCCTAGCTGATCTCTCTGCCTATCCCAGGGTGGGCAGGCTGAGCTGGGCCTGGCTGATCTCTGTCTGTCCCAGGCAGGCTGGACTGAGCCGGGCCTTGCTGAGCCAGGCCTGGCTGAGCTGGGCCTGGCTGATCTCTGCCTCTGTCCCAGGCAGGCTGGGCTGAGCCAGGCTTTGCTGATCTCTCTCCCAGGCCGACTGGGCCGTGCTGAGCTGAGCCAGGCCTTGCTGAGCCAGACTTTGCTGATCTCTGTCCCCAGGCAGGTTGGGCTGAGCTGGACCTAGCTGATCTCTCTCCCTGTCCCAGGCAGGCCTGGCTGGGTTGAGCTAGGCCTTGCTGAGCCAGGCTTTGCCGATCTCTCCCCAGGCAGAGCCCTCAGGCCCCCGTCCCAGACCCATGCCTGCTGCAGGATGCGCAGGACGAGCTGCGGCACCGGGCTGAGCCAGGCTTTGCCGATCCAGGCCTTGCTGAGCCAGGCCTTGCTGAGCCAGGCTTTGCTGATCCAGGCCTTGCTGAGCCAGGCTTTGCCGATCTCTCCCCAGGCAGAGCCCTCAGGCCCCCATCCCGGACCCGTGCCTGCTGCAGGACGCGCAGGACGAGCTGCGGCACCGGGCTGAGCCAGGCTTTGCCGATCCAGGCCTTGCTGAGCCAGGCCTTGCTGAGCCAGGCCTTGCTGAGCCAGGCTTTGCTGATCCAGGCCTTGCTGAGCCAGGCTTTGCCGATCTCTCCCCAGGCAGAGCCCTCAGGCCCCCATCCCGGACCCGTGCCTGCCGCGGGACGCGCAGGACGAGCTGCGGCACCGGGGGCTGCGGCTGCAGCTGCGCGGCACCGGCGACTTCCAGCTGTGCCGGGAGCGGCTGCGGCCGCTGCTGAACCGAACCAACGGCACCGGGAGCTCCCTGAACGGCGTCTCACAGCCCCCCCTGCACCTGCAGAGCAGCGAGTTCTACGGCTTCTCCGAGTTCTACTACTGCACCGAGGACGTGCTGCGCATGGGCGGCGACTACAGCGCGGCCCGGTTCACCAAAGCTGCACAGGTGGGGAAACGGGGGCAGGGCTGGCTCAGAA
Source organism: Melozone crissalis (assembly GCF_028551555.1). NCBI lineage: Eukaryota > Metazoa > Chordata > Aves > Passeriformes > Passerellidae > Melozone > Melozone crissalis. Next base: position 21,973 of record NW_026536311.1, on the reverse strand, counting down.
CGGCTTCCATGAGGGATTGATTCTCTAAGTTCTGCAGAAAAACATTGCCTTAAGAGATCCTAAATTCGTAAATTCACTGAAGCTGCGCAGGTGGGGAAACGGGGTCGAGTCTGACTCAGAGCAGCTCCCATGAGGGATTGAGTCCCACAGGCCTGCAGGAAAGCATTGCCTTAAGAGACCCTAAATTGATAAATTCACCAAAGCTGCACAAGTGTAAAAGGGGATCAATTCCTAATTTAGAACAGCTCTCCATAAGGGTTTGATTCCCTAAATCCTGCAGACAAACTTTGCTTTAAGAGATCCTAAATTCATAAATTCACTGAAGCTGCACAGGTGGGGAAACGGGGTCGGGTCTGACTCAGAACAGCTCCCATGAGGGATTGATTCCCACAGGCCTACAGGAAAGCATTGCCTCAAGAGATCCCACATTCATAAATTCACCAGAGCTGCGCAGGTGGGGAAATGGGATCGGGTCGAACTCAGAATGGCTTCCATGAGGGATTGAGTCCCTAAGTTCTGCAGGAAAACTCTTCCTTAAGAGATCTCACGTTCATAAATTCACCAGAGCTGCACAGGTGGGGAAATGGGATCGGGTTGAACTCAGAACACTTCCAGGAGGGATTGATTCCCTAAGTCCTGCGGGAAAACTCTTCCTTAAGAGACCCTAAATTGATAAATTCACCAGGGCTGCACAGGTGGGAAAACAGGATCAGGACTGACTCAGAATAGATCCCATGAGGGATTGAGTCTCACAGTCCTGCAGGAAAACATTGCCTTGAGAGACCCTAAATTCACTGAAGCTGCACAGGTGAAAAAAGGGATCAATTCTTAATTTAGAACACCCTCAAGGATTTTGTTTCCTAAATCCTGCAGGAAAACATTGCCTTAACAGATCTCAAATTCATAAATTCACTGAAACTGTGCAGGTGAAAGAAAGGGGATCAGTTCATAACTTAGAACAGCTCTGCATGAGGGTTTTATTCCCAAAGTCCTGCAGGAAAACATTGCCTTAACAGATCCTAAATTCACTGAAACTGCACAGGTGAAAAAATGGGGATCAATTCCTAATTTAAAACATCTCTCCACAAGGATTTTGTTCCCAAAGTCCTGCAGCAAAACACTGCCTTGAGAGATCCTACCTTCATAAATTCACTTAAACTTCACAGGTGAAAGAAAAGGGATCAATTCCTTCATTTAAGTCATCTCTCCATAAGGATTTTGTTCCCAAATTCCTGAAACAAAAGGGATTGCCTTAAGGGATCCCAAATTCCTAAATTCACTGAAGCTGCACAAGTGAAAAATGGGGATAAATCCCTAATTTAGACCATGTGTCCATAAGGATTTTGTTCCCAAGGTCCTGCAGCAGAGCTGTTCCTTAAGAGATCTCAAATTCCTTATGAAATCACAAATTCCATAAGAATTCCTAAATTTGCTAAAGCTGCTGAGATGAAAAAAAGGGATCAGTTTAACATTAATTCCACCCCAAATTCCAAGAGTTTAATTCCATCTCAAATTCCAAGATTTGAACATTAATTCCACCCCAAATTCCAAGTCTGGATCAAAATATTCCCCTGAAGTTTGGGATTTTCCTTACTGAATATTCCCAGAGAGCTGAACTTTAATTCCACCCCTAATTCCACGTGTGCATCAAAATATTCCCACAAAATTTGTGATTTTCCTCACTGGCAGTGCAAGCTGCTGTTACTTTCTGGTTTTTGATGTTTCAGATCATTTTTTCAGGTGGGATTTTCCTTCTCCAGGCGGGAGGAGCGCTGGGATCATTCCCTTTTTCCATTTTTTGATTCCCTGCAGGATTATTGTGCCACCCGGTGGTCGGTGCTGCGGGAACGCTTCGAGCGCGGCCTCTACGCGCCCCACGCGGATCTGCACCGGCTCAAGTGAGCGGGGTGGGGTTAGGCTGGGCTTTGGGCTTTGGGCTTTGGGCTTTGGGCTTTGGGCTGGGCTTTGGGCTTGGATTTGGGCTGGGCTTTGCGCTGGGCTTTGGGCTTTGGGCTTGGGCTGGGCTTTGGGCTTTGGGCTTTGGGCTTTGGGCTTTGGGCTTTGGGCTTTGGGCTGGGCTTTGGGCTTGGATTTGGGCTGGGCTTTGCGCTGGGCTTTGGGCTTTGGGCTTTGGGCTGGGCTTTGGGCTTTGGGCTTGGCTTTGGGCTTTGGGCTTTGGGCTGGGCTTTGGGCTGGGCTTTGGGCTGGGCTGGGCTTTGGGCTGGGCTTTGGGCTTTGGGCTTGGCTTTGGCCAGGAACTTTGTCCTGCCAGGCCTGTCCCTTTGGTGGATCACTGGGAGTGGGAAAAAAACTTGGGAAAGGCCTGAGAATTGCGAAAAAAATCCCTTGGAAAAGCTGAGAATTCCAGATTTAATTGTGCCCCGCGGGCGCTGGGATGCTGAGCTGAGCTTTTCCTGTTTTCTTTCACTGATCCCACTGTTCTGACTAATCCCACCCAGAACTGCCAGGGCCTTTCTGTTTCGTGGGATCACTGGAAGTGGGAAGAAAGCTTGGGAAAGACCTGAAAATTGTGACAAAAAACCCTTGGAAAAGCTGAGAATTCTAGATTTAATTGTGCCCTGGGTCGCTGGAATTCTGAGCTGAGCTTATCCCAATGTCCTTAACTGATCCCACTGTTCCTGACTAATCCCACCCAGAACTGCCAGGGCCTTTCTGTTTCATGGGACCACTGGAAGTGGGAAAAAAACATGGAAAAGCTGAGAATTCCATGTTTCATTCTGCCCTGCAATTGCTGTAATGCTGAGCTGAGCTTATCCCGTTCTCCTTCACTGATCCCACTGTCCCCGATCCCATGTTTCCTGCCTGATTCCACATTTCCTGGCTGATCCCATTTTTCCTGGCTGACTCCACTGTCCCTGATCCCATTTTTTCCTGGCTGATCCTACTGTTCCTGATCCCACTGTTCCTGCCTAATCCCACTGTCCTTGACTGATCCCACATTTCCTGGCTGATCCCACTGTCCCTGATCCCATTTTCCTGGGCTGATCCCACATTTCCTGACTGACCCCACTGTCCCTGATCCCATCTTTCTGGGCTGATCCCATTTTTCCTGACTGATCCCATTTTTTCTGCCTGATCCCACTGCTCCTGATCCCACTGCTCCCTGCCTGATCCCACTGTCCTTGACTGATCCCACATTTTCTGCCTGATCTCACTGTCCCTGATCCCATTTCTCCTGGCTGATTCCACTTTTCCTGGCTGACCCCACATTCCCAGATCCCATCTTTCCTGCCTGATCCCATTTTTCCTGACTGATCCCACTGCTCCCTGCCTGATCCCACTGTCCTTGACTGATCCCATGTTTCCTGACTGACCTCACTGTCCCTGATCCCATTTCTCCTGGCTGATCCTACATTTCCTGCCTGATCCTGTTGTCCTTGATCCTATGTTTCCTGGTTGATTCCACGTTTCCTGGCTGATCCCACTTTCCCTGCTTGATCTCACTGTCCCTTATCCCATTTTTCCTGGCTGATCCCACATTTCCCTGACCCCACATTTCCTGACTGACCCCACCCTTCCTGGCTGACCCCACTGTCCCAGATCCCATTTCTCCTGGCTGATCCCACTTTTCCTGGCTGACCCCACTGTCCCAGATCCCATTTCTCCTGGCTGATCCCACATTTCCTGCCTGATCCCACTATCCTTGACGGATCCCACATTTCCTAACTGACCCCACATTTCCAGGCTGACCCGACATTTCCTGACAGATCCCACTGTCCTTGACTGATCCCACTTTTCCGGGCTCATCCCACATTTCCCTGACCCCACATTTCCTGACTGACCCCACTGTCCCAGATCCCATCTTTCTGGGCTGATCCCACTGTCCTTGACTGATCCCACATTTCCTGGCTGATCCCACTGTCTCAAATCCCATTTCTCCTGGCTGACCCCACATTTCTTGCCTGATCCCACTATCCTTGACGGATCCCACATTTCCAGGCTGACCCCACATTTCCTGGCTGACCCCACTGTCCCTGACCCCACATTTCCTGGCTGACCCCACTGCTCTCCCCAGGTTCCAGTGCTTTAAGTCTGCCTGGATGTTCGAGGTTTTCCACCGGGGCTTTTCCTTCCCGGAGAGCTACGGGAGCCTGAAGACGGCGCTGCAGGTCTACGACAAGGAGGTGCAGTGGACGCTGGGGGCCATCCTCTACCGCACCCGCTTCCTGCCCCTCAGGTACCCCAGGGACCCGGGAGAGCTCTGGGAAGGAGAATTGTGGGCTGGGAAGAGGTGGAGATCCCTCAAATTGGGGTTTTTAGAGCCTCCTCCCCAAAACGGGTTCGGATTCCTGCCCTGAGCCACGTTGGAAGTGGGATTTGGTGTCCAAAGTGTGGCTGTTGTCTCTCTGCTCTTTTCCAGGGACATCCTCTCAAAAATCTGGGAAAAGCCTTTGGGAGAGGATTTTGAGGATGGGAATTTGTGGTTTTTTGAGCCTCAACGTGTGCTTTTTTTCTTATTCCACTAAATGAGCTTTGATTCCCACCAAGCTGGCAGTAGACTTTTGCCTCTAAGACATGGCCATTGTCCCTCTGCTCTTTTCCAGGGACATTCTCTCAAAATTCTGGGAAAAGCCTTTGGGAGAGGATTTTGGGAATGGGAACTTGTGGTTTTAGAGCTTCAACTTGTGCTTTTTTAGAGCTTATTCCACCCAATGAGCACCAAGTTAGAAGCGGAACTTTGCCTCTAAGACGTGGCCGTTTTCCCTCTGCTCTTTTCCAGGGACACCCTCTCAAAAATCTGGGAAAAGCCTTTGGGAGAGGATTTTGAGGATGGGAATTTGTGGTTTTTAGATCCTAAACTTTTGCTTTTTTGAGCCTCAACTAGTGCTTTTTAGAGCTTATTCCACCAAATGAGCTCTGATTCTCACCAAGTTAGAAATGGAACTTCGCCTCTAAGACATGGCCGTTGTCCCTTTGCTCTTTTCCAGGGACATCCTCTCAAAAATCTGGGAAAAGCCTTTGGGAGGGGAATTTTGGGGTTGGGAATTTGTGCTTTGTAGAGCCTCAACTTGTGTTTTTTAGAGCTTATTCCACCCAATGAGCTCTGATTCCCACCAGGTTGGAAGCAGAGTGTGGCCTCTTAGACATGGCCATGGTTATTCTGCTCTTTTCCAGGGACATCCTCTCAAAAATTTGGGAAAAGCCTTTGGGAGGGGAATTTTAGGGATGGAAATTTGTACTTTTTAGAGCCTCAGCTTGTGCTTTTTAGAGTGTCAACTTGTGCTTTTTATATCCTGTTCCCCAAAATGGGCTCTGATTTCTGCTGTGAGCCCAGTTGGAAGTGAAATTTTGCCTCCAGAGTGTTTCAGCTCTTTTCCAGGGATGTCCTCTCAAAAATCTGGGAAAAGCCTTTGGGAGGATTTTGGGAATGGGAACTTGTGGTGTTTAGAGCCCTAAACTTTTGCTTTTTTGAGCCTCAACTTGTGGTTTTTAGAGCTTATTCCACCAAATGAACTCTGATTCTCACCAAGCTGGCAGTAGACTTTTGCCTCTAAGACATGGCTGTTGTCCCTCTGCTCTTTTCCAGGGACATTCTCTCAAAAATCTGGGAAGAGCCTTTGGGAGAGAATATTGGGGATGGGAACTTGTGGTTTTTAGAGCCTCAACCTGAGCATTTTAGATCCTGTTCCTCAAAATGGGCCCTGATTCCTGCCCTGAGCCCAGTTGGAAGTGGAATTTTTCCTCCAGAGTGTGTCTGCTCTTTTCCAGGGACATCCTCTCAAAAATCTGGGAAAAGCCTTTGGGAGAGGATTTTGGGATGGGAATTTCTGGCTTTTAGAGCCTCAACTTGTGCTTTTCTTCTTATTCCACCCAATGAGCTCTGATTCCCACCAAGTTGGCAGTGGAACTTCGTCTCTAAAACGTGCCTGTTGTCCCTCTGCGCTTTTCCAAGGACACCCTCTCAAAAATCTGGGAAAAGCCTTTGAGAGGGGAATTGTAGGGATGGGAATTTGTGGTTTTTAGAGCTTGTGGTTTTTAGAGCCTCAGCTTGTGTTTTTTAGAGCTTGTTCCACCCAATGAGCTCTGATTCCCACCAGGTTGGAAGCAGAACGTGGCCTCTTAGACATGGCCATTGTTCTTCTGCTCTTTTCCAGGGACATCCTCTCAAAAATCTGGGAAAAGCCTTTGGGAGAGGAATTTTATGGATGGGAATTTGTGATTTTTAGAGCCTCAGCTTGTGGTTTTTACAGCCTCAACTTGTGTTTTTTAGAGTTTATTCCACCCAATGAGCTCTGATTCCCACCAGGTTGGAAGAGAACTTTCCCTCTAAGCCATGCCCATTGTCCCTGTGCTCTCTTCCAGGGACATCCAGCAGGAGAATTTCCGTGGCATTCACTCCCACTGGAGGAGCTTCTCCTTCGTCTACAACCACTATCTGTTCCTGGCCTGCTTCCTGGTGGTGCTGCTCTCCATCCTGCTCTACCTGCTCCGCCTGCGCCGCATCCACCGCCGGCTGCTCCCGCCCGGCGCCGCCTCCCCGCCCCTGTGGCTGCCCGAGGGGCTCCCCCCGCAGAAAATCCCGGGCTAGGGCTCCAGGTGCAGCGTTCACCCACACACACTCGCAGAAAAAAGCCATTTTTGCCTCAGGGTTCCTCGTTTTTTTGCCCCTTTTGGAGAAGCGGGAGTTGGGAATTCCGGGCAGGCTTGGGAGTTCCAGGGGAGTGGGGGTGATGAGAGAAAAATGCCAAAAAAAAAAAAAAGAATTTGTTGGGAATGTTGCACTTGGGGGTGTGCAGGAGAGGATGAGTTGAGTTCTCACCTTTGGGAGAGGTTGAAATCCCAGAATTGGGATTGGATTTTCCCAGTTGGAAATGGGAAAATGGGATTCGAATGAGCTTGGATTTTCCTTGCTGGATTCCATCCCTGCTCACACTTTGGAGTCTCAAACAACAAAAAGTTCCAAAAGCAAAAAAAAACAAAACAAAAAAAACCACCACCCTTTTAGGACATTTTCTGTGATTTTCCCTTCTGGAATCACTCCTGGGATGGAGTGAGTTCCCATGTTTGGGAGAGGCTGAAATCCCTTAACTGAGATTGGATTTTCCCAATTGGAAATGGGAAAATGGGATTGGAATGAGCTTGGGTTTCCTTGCTGGATTCTTTCCCTGCTCTCACTTTGGAGTCTCAAACAACAAGTTCCAAAAGCAGGAGAAAAAATAAACGAAAAAAAACCTTTTTAGGAAAATTTTCTGTGATTTTCCCTTCTGGAATCACTCCTGGGATGGAGTGAGTTCCCATGTTTGGGAGAGGCTGAAATCCCAGAATTGGGATTGGATTTTCCCAATTGGAAATGAGAAAATGGGATTGGAATGAGCTTGGGTTTCCTTGCTGGATTCCATCCCTGCTCTCACTTTGGAGTCTCAAACAACAAGAAATTCCAAAAGCAGGAGAAAAAATAAACAAAAAAACCCCTTTTAGGACATTTTCTGTGATTTTCCCTTCTGGAATCACTCCTGGGATGGAGAAGGAAAATCCCTCACATCCAATGCTGTGCTTCCATAAAAAACTGCTTCCATCACTTCTGCTCCCTCCTTTTTTTCCTTGGAAAAGGGAGAAGGATTTCCTCCTTTTTCACCCTCCCAGTGGCACCAGTCGCTGCTTTTAATCCCAAATTTCTGTTCCATAATGGTGGAGAGGCCTCCCAGAAACTCCAGGAATGTGAAGAGAACTGGAAAAGCAGAGGAGAACGTGCACAGGGTCTTTCCAGGTCCTCTGGTAATTTATATTTTATTTAAAACTGTTGATTTTACTTGAAAGTCAGTTTGTCCATGATTAAAAGTGGGATTTCTATGAACCTTTGGGGTGTGGGTATTTTATTTGTTCATTTTATTTGTTAATTTATTTTGTTAATTTTATTTGTTAATTCTCGGCTGGAAAACTTCCAAAAGGAGGGAAAATGCAGGAAAATTGGATTGTTTTATTAATGGAGAATTGAATACATTTTTTATCATAATTAATCAGGGGGAAAAATCAGGGGGAAAAAATCAGGGGGAAAATCAGATAAAAATGAAATCAGGGAAAAAATTGGAAAAATAAAATCAGGGAAAAATTAGAAAAAATTTGGGGGAATATCGGAAAAAAATAAAGTCAGAAAAAAATAAAATCAGAGGAAAAAACATTGGGAAAAAGTTAAAATCAGGGGAAAAACTGGAAAAAATAAAATCAGGGAAAAAATCTAGGAAAAAAATAAAATCAGGGGAAAATAAAATTGAGGAAAAAATTAAAATCATGAGGAAAATTGGGAAAAAATAAAATCAGGGGGAAAAAATCAGGAAAAATTAAAACAATGAAAAAATTAGGAAAAATAATTAAATCAAGGAAAATCTAAATGAGCTTTTAAAAAGTTGAAGGGGCAATTGTTGATAAAATAAAATTTCCTTTCAGTAGAGGGAGGATCAGAGGATTCCAGGCTGGTTTGGGTGGGAAGGGCCCCAAAATCCAGATTTAAAATCCAGATTTAATCCCCAGTTCATGGCCAGGCCATTCCTGCTGTCCCAGGGATTTCTTGGTGTCACAGAAGGATGTGACAACAATTGCCATGAATTGTGCCTCGGGGCGGGGGGAGATTTTCCCCATTTCCCACACTGAAATCCCTGAAATCCCAGTTTTGGTTTTTTAGGAGCGTTCCCTCGGAAGGTTTTACATCCAGCTCGTCCCTCTTGGAATTCTGCTGGGAGGGACCTGAGATTTGGGATTCTGGGGGATTCTTTGGCTTTGTTTGTCTTCCTTCATCCCAGCCACATCCCAGAGATCCCAAATGCCAGAGATCCCAGAGATCCCACATCCCAGAGATCCCAGAGATCCCACATCCCAGAGATCCCAGAGATCCCACATCCCAGAGATCCCAGAGATCCCAGAGATCCCACATCCCAGAGATCCCAAATGCCACAGATCCCAAATGCCACAGATCCCACATTTCAGAGATCCTAAATCCTGGAGATCTCCCATCCTAGAGATCCCAGAGATCCCACATCCTAGACATCCCAAATCCCACAGATCCCACATTCTAGAGATCCCACATTCCAGAGATCCCAAATCCCACAGATCCCTCATCTCAGAGATCCCAAATCCCATGGATCCCCCATCCCAGAGATCCCATATCAGGGATCTCAAATCCCAGGGACCCAGATCCCACATCGCAGAGATCCTACATCGCACAGATCCCAAATCTCAAGGATCCCACATCCCACAGATCTCACATCCCACAGATCCCAAATCTCATGGATCCCCCCATCCCAGGGATCCCAGAGATCCCAAATCCTAGAGATCCCAAATCCCAGGGATCCAGATCCCACATCACAGAGATCCCACATTTCAGAGATCCTAAATCCCGGAGATCCCAAATCACATGGATCCCACATTCCAGGGATCCCAAATTCCACAGACCCACATCCAACAGATCCCACATTTCAGAGATCCTAAATCCCATGGATCCCAAATCCCATGGATCCCCCATCCCAGAGATCTCACATCCCAGGGATCCCAAATCCAAGAGGTCCCAAATCCCAGGGATCCCACATTTCAGAGATCCTAAATCCTGGAGATCCCACAAGCCAGAGATGCAAAATCCCAGAAATCTCCCATCTCAGTGATCCCACATCCCAGGGATCCAAAATCCTACATGTCCCAGATCCCAGGGATCCCAAATCCCACAGATCCCACATTCTAGAGATCCCACATTTCAGAGATCCTAAATCCCAGAGATCCCAAATCCTGGAGATCCCAAATCCCACAGATTCCCCCATACCAGAGATGCCATATTGGGGACCCAGAGATCCCACATCCCAGAAATCCCAAATCCCACTGATTCCACATCTCAGAGATCCCAAGTCCCAGGGATCCCCCACCCCACAGATGCTACAGTTCAGAGATCCTAAATCCCAGAGATCCCACATCCTAGAGATCAAAATCCCATGGATCCCACATTCCAGGGATCCCAAATCCCAGGGATCCCAAATCCCACAGATCCGCCATCCCAAGGATCCCAAGGATTTGCAGGGTGGGCTCAGCCAGAGGAGGCAGAACTCAGTGCCGTCTCCTGAGGGGGAAATAAACCCCAAATAAACCCCGAATTAACCCCAAATTGTCCCCCCAGATCTGTCTGTGGCCCCACGAGAAGGAGAAACCCCAAAGGGATTTTCCAGCCCAGCCCTGGGGGATTCCTTTGGGATCTTCAGCCTGGAATTCCCAACCCACGCTGGGATTTGGGCTTTCCTGCCCTGACAAAATCCATTTTCCTTCTCTGGGTGCTTTAGGGAGGGGAGCGGGGCAGGGAACGATCCCAAAACTCCGCGGCCCTTTAACCCCATCCCAATCCCTCCTTTGGGGTTTCCGTGTGGAGAACGCCCCAAAACGGCCCCAAAGGGAGAGGGAGGGGAGGGAGCGGCTCCTGCGGGATCCCCGCGGCTCCAACGGGATCGGTGTCCCCAGGAGGGGACAAAGGGACACTGAGCAGCTGGGCCGGGGCACCCCGTTCCTCCCGAGGGCCATTGTTGTCCCCAAGGTCCCGCTATTGTCCCCAGATATTGTCCTATTGTTGTCCCCAAAGTCCCATTGTTGTTCCCGAAATTCCATTGTTGTTCGCAAGGTCCCATTGTTGGTATCAAATAACGCGTGAAGCTCCGGAGAGCGGCAGTGGGCCGGGAGGACTCCCCGTGTCCCCTCCCTGTGTCCCTGTCCCTGTGTCCCTGTCCCTTCTCTGTATCCCTGTGTCATTTCCCTGTGTCCCTGTCCCCTCTCTGTGTCCCTGTCCCTTCTCTGTACCCCTGTGTCCCTGTCCCTGTGTCCCTGTCCCTTCTCTGTGTCCCTGTGTCATTTCCCTGTGTCCGTGTCTCTTTCCTGTGTCTCTGGATCTCTGTGTCCCCGTCCCTTTCCCATGTCCCTGTCCCATCCCTGCATGCCTGTGTCCCTGTCTCTGTGTCCCTTCCCCATGTTTCTGTCCCTTCCCTGTGTCCCTGGGTCTCTTGCCCCCGTCCCTCTGTCCCTTCCCTGGGTCCCCTCTCTGTGTCCCTGTCCCATCCCTGTGTCCCTGTTCCCATGACTCTGTCCCCTCCCTGTCCCTCGGTCCCTTCCCTGTGTCCCTGTTCCTGTCCCTCTCTCTGTTCCTGTCCCTGTCCCTGTCCCGTTCCCTGCCTGGCACAGGGAATCAGCACTCCCAGGTTTTCCCTAAAGGCTGAGGAGGGATTTGGGATTTGGGATTTCCTGGGAATGCTCCTGAGCATCCTCCCCTTCCCCAGCCTGACCCCGTTCAGCTCCTGCCTCTTCTCCTTTTTCCTTGGCTCAGCCTTTCCCGCGGCCTGAGGGACTGGGGGGTGCTGAGGTGACATCCCTGGATCCCATCCCTGGATCTGATCCCTGAATCCCATCCCTGGATCCCATCCCTGGATCTGATCCCTGAATCCCATCCCTGGATCCCATCCCTGGATCTGATCCCAGGCTCTCACCCCCAGATCCCATCCCTGGATCCCATCCCTGGATCTGATCCCAGGTTCCCACCCCCAGATCCTGTCCCTGGCTCCCACCCCCAGATCCCATCCCCAGATCCCACCCCTGGCTCCCACCCTCAGATCCCATTCCTGGATCCCACTCCCAGATCCCATTCCCGGGTCCCATTCCTGGCTCCCATCTCCAGATCCCACCCCTACATCCCATTCCTGGACCCCATTCCTGGATCCCATTCCCAGATCCCATCCCCAGATCCCATTCTGGGATCCCACTCCCAGATCCCGTTCCCGGGTCCCATTCCTGGATCCCACCCCCGGCTCCCATTCCTGGCTCCCATCTCCAGATGCCACCCCCAGATCCCATTCTGGGATCCCATTCCTGGATCCCGTTCCCAGACCCCGTTCCTGGCTCCCACCCCTGGCTCCCATTCCCAGATCCCACTCCCTGGTCCCACTCCTGGGTCCCCTCCTAGATCCCATTCCCAGATTCCACCCTCGGCTCCCACCCCTGGATCCCATCCCCCGGGTCCCATTCCCGGCTCCCACCCCCAGATCCCACCCCCAGATCCCACCCCCAGATCCCATTCCCAGCTCCCACCCCCAGTTCCCTCCAAAGCTCCCCCTGGGCCGGGACCTTCTCCCTCTGCCGGGAATTCCCGGGCTGGGACCCCCGCAGGAAGGGGCAGAACCCCCGATCCTCATTCCCAGATTTTCCTGGGATTCGCTGGCTCTGCCTTCCCAGCTCTGTCCCTGCTTCCAGCTGTGCTTCTCCTTTCCCTTCCTAGAAATTCCCTCTCCTCATGGCTTTTGGGGAGCAAAATCTTCATTTTCCCCGTTCCATCCTCATCTCCTGCAGCGGGAATCCATCAGGGAATGGGTGTGGGGGATCCTTTGTGCCTCCTGTGTTTTGTCAGGAGCTTCCTGAGGGGAATTCACCTTCCAGCACCCGATTCCCTCCCTCAGGAGTCCCAGACAGGCAAAGAGCTTCAGTGCCTTGTGCTGGGATTTTCCTTCTTCCAGGAAACCCATGGGAGACCCCAGCACTGATCCAGCCTTTTCCTGAAAAGGTGGAAAAAAAGGAATTAATTCATTAAAAAATGAAGGACATAAATAAAGGAGGATTTGCTTTCTCTGGGAATGCCTGGAGCCATCCCCAAGCCCAGCTCCTGCAGGGAGGATTTCTCTGGAATTTGGGTTTTTCCCACCTTGGCTTTGAAATCTTCCAGGAGTTTGGATAATGTGGCCAAGTTGGAAGGACCTGGGATAGTGGAAGGGTGGAATGAGATGATTTTGTGTCCTTTCCCACCCAAACCATTCCATGATTCCAAGCTGGAGAAATTCCCACAGGGATTAAAAATGGAAATAGGTTTTTGAGGGGGAGATATTGATTCATTTCTCCAGAATTTTGGGGTTCTCAACCATTGGGAGAACTTCCCACTGGATCCCTGAAAAAAACCCATGTGGCCCTAAAATTCCTGCAGGTTTTGGGGATCATCTCTGCAGGGGAAAGCTTTTAGGGAGCTTTAAATACAGAAATAATTTTTAGGGGGGAGATATTGATTCATTTCTCCACAATTTTTGGGTTCTCAACCATTGGGATCTGGCTCTTTAGTCACCCATTGCAGGAATTCCCATTTCTCACTGGATCCCTGAAAACGGCCACGTGGCCCTAAAATTCCTGCAGGCTGTGGGATCTCCAGGATCATCTCAGCAGGGAAAAGCTTTTAGGGAATTTTAAATACAGAAAGAGATTTTTTGGGGGGAGATATTGATTCATTTCTCCAGAATTTTGGGGTTTCTCAACCATTGGGGTCTTCAATCACCCATTGCAGGAATTTCTCACTGGATCCCTGAAAATGGCCACAAGGCCCTAAAATTCCTGCAGGTTTTTGGGGATCTCCAGGATCATCCCAGCAGGGAAAAGCTTTTAGGGAATTTTAAATACAGAAATAGTTTTTTGTGGGGAGATATGGATTCGTTTCTCCATAATTTTGGGGTTTTCAACCACTGGGATGTTCATTCACTCATTGCAGAAATTTCTCACTGGATCCCTGAAACCGGGCCACATGGCCCTAAAATTCCTGCAGGTTTTGGGATCTCCAGGATCATTTCTGCAGGGAAAAGCTTTTGGGGAGCTGCTCCAGGGGAAAGCTTTTAGGGAATTTTAAATACAGAAAGAGATTTTTTGGGGAGAAATATTGATTCAGTTTCCCAGAATTTTGGGTTTCTCAACCACTGGGATGTTCAATCACCCATTGCAGGAATTTCTGACTGGATCCTTGAAAATGGCCACAAGGCCCTAAAATTCCTGCAGGTTTTTGGGGTCTCCAGGATCATCTCAGCAGGGAAAAGCTTTTGGGGAGCTGCTCCCGGATTTGGGGAGGTCGAGTCGCCCCAGGGTGCGAACAGCGGGATGGGGAGGCAATGAGCCTTCCCAAGGAACTGCAAACGAGGGAAATTACAGCAAATGAGGGGAATTAGAGCAAATGAGGGGAATTAGAGCAGGCAGCGGCCCGTTCCCGTTCCTGGGAGCAGGGAGCATGACTGGCACTGCTCGGTCAAAGCCAGGTGTGTCCCAGGGCAGGGAAAAACCCCGGGAATGGGGCTGGGAGTGGGGCAGCGAGGGGATTCAGCTGGACCTGGGATCGGTGCGGGGTTTGGGGTGATAAACCCACGTGCAAAGTGCTGAAAATCGGGATCCACGAAGAGCATTCCCTGTTTCCCAGATCCATTATTCCCTGTGTGATTCCAGGCTGGTTCCAATTCCCTTTTCCCTCCCCGGGTGCTTTTCCCTGGCTCTTACCCCAGAGGGGGCAGCGAATTCCCTGAATCCAGGGGAGCCTCTGCAGGATTCCTGCTGGATGTTTCATCCCAAACTCTGCTGGATTCCTGCTGGATGTTTCATCCCAAACTCTGCTGGATTCCTGCCGGTGCTTCATCCCCAGCTCTCCCTTCCATCAGCTGGAATTTTTCATGGATAAAACACCCTGCCCCGTCCTGGCCTGACCCGTGCAGGCTCTGGCACGTTCCCTTCTCCACGTCCCTCATTCCAGCCTGGAATTGCTCCTGCAGCTTCTCCTGGGACAGGAGATGTCCCCAGACTGGCTCTGCTGAGGGTCGGGATCCAATTCCCAGGGTTTGTCCTTTTCCCTGAGAATTCCTGGTGCAGGGAAAGGAGCTGAGAGCTCATCCCATCACACCCCTTCCCCTATTCCAGGTTGTTCCAAATCCCAGAGATCCCATAGCCCAGAGATCCCAAATCCCAGAATCACAGATCCCAAGGATCCCATATCCCAGAGATCCCTCATTCCAGGGAATGTGGAGCAGCTGGAAAAGAGCTGAAGCTGGGGGAATCCAGGAATTCCAGGGAATGTGGGGCAGCTGGAAAAGGGGATGCTGAAATGTTAAAGGAGGTTGAACCCAGGGAGATGCCAGTGCTGGGAATTCCAGGATTCTGTGCCAGAACCCCCTGGACTTGCAGGGATTGAATCACCTCAGAGATCCCACAGCTCAGAGATCCCTCATTCCAAGGATCCCACATCCCAGGGATTCCACATGCCAGAATCACAGATCCCAAGGATCCCACAGCCCAGAGATCACAAATCCCAAAGATCCCTCATTCCAAAGATCCCACATCCCAGGGATCACACATCCCAGAATCAAAGATCCCATATCCCAGGGATCCCAAATCCCAGAAACACAAATCCCAAGGATTCCAAATCCCAGAGATCCCTCATTCCAAAGATCCCAAATCCCAGAGAACCTACATTCCAGAATCACAAATCCCAAGGATCCCACAGCCCAGAGATCCCATATCCCAGGGTTCCCAAATCCCAGAGATCTCTCATTCCAAAGATCCCTCATTCCAGGGAATGGGAGCAGCTGGAAAAGAGGATGCTGAAAGGTTAAAGGAGGTTGAACCCAGGGAGATGCCAGCGCTGGGAATTCCAGAACCCTCTGGAATCACAGGGATTGAATCACCTCAGATATCCCAAATCCCAGAGATCCCTCATTCCAACAATCCCTCATTCCAGGGAATGTGGGGCAGCTGGAAAAGGGGACGCTGCAGGGTTAAAGGTGGGTGAATCCCAGGGAGATGCCAGCACTGGGAATTCCAGGATTGTGCACCAGAACCCCCTGGAATTGCAGGGATTGAATCACCTCAGAGATCCCATAGCCCAGAGATCCCTCATCCCAAAGATCCCAAATCCCAGGGATCCCAAATCCCAAGGATCCCAGAGCTCAGGATCCCATAGCTCAGATATCCCACATCCCAGGAATCCCATATCCCAGAATCACAGATCCCAAGGATCTCATGTCCCAGGGATCCCAAACCCCAGAGATCTCTCATTCCAGGGAATGTGGAGCAGCTGGAAAAGGGTTACAGGTGGGAGAATCCAGGCATTCCAGGGAATGTGGAGCAGCGGGGAAAGGGGATGCTGATCAAAGGTGAGGGAATCCAGGGAGATGCCAGTGCTGGGAATTCCAGGATTCTGTGCCAGAACCCCCTGGAATTGCAGGGATTGAATCACCTCAGAGATCCCATCGCCCAGAGATCCCTCATTCCAAAGATCCCACATCCCAGGAATCCCACATCCCAGAATCACAAATATAAAGGATCTCACATCCCAGAGATCACAAATCCCAAAGATCCCTCATTCCAAAGATCCCACATCCCAGGAATCTCACATGCCAGAATCACAGATCCCAAGGATCCCAAATCCCAGAGACATCTCATTCCAAAGATCCCTCATTCCAGGGAATGTGGAACAGCTGGAAAAGGGTTAAGGGTGGGTGAACCAAGGGAGATGAAAACTCTGGGAATTCCAGGGAATGTGGGGCAGTTGGAAAAGGGGATGCTGCAGGCTTAAAGGTGGGTGAACCCAGGGAAGTTGCAGCGCTGGGAATTCCAGGATTCTGCATCCCCTGGAATCGCAGGGATTGAATCACCTCAGGGATCCCACAGCCCAGGGATCCCAAATCCCAAAGATCCCTCATTCCAACGATCCCACATCTCAGGATCCCAAATCCCAGAGATTCCATAGCTCAAAGATCCCACATCCCAGAATCACAAATCCCAAGGATCTCATATCCCAGGGATCCCAAATCCCAGAGATCTCTCATTCCAAAGATCCTTCATTCCAGGGAATGTGGAGCAGCTGGAAAAGGGTTAAAGGTGGGTGAATCCCAGGAATTCCAGGGAATGTGGAGCAGCTGGAAAAGGGAATGCTGCAGGATTAAGGGTGGGTGAACCCCGGGAGATGCCAGCGCTGGGAATTCCAGGATTTTGCACCAAAACCCCCTGGAATCACAGGGATTGAATCACCTCAGAGATCCCATAGCCCAGAGATCCCTCATTCCAAAGATCCCACATCCCAGGGATCCCAAATCCCAGAGATCCCTCATTCCAAAGATCCCACATCCCAGAGATCCCATAACCCAGAATCACAGATCCCAAGGATCTTGTATCCCAGGGATCCCAAATTCCAGAGATCCCTCATTCCAGGGAATGTGGAGCAGCTGGAAAAGGGGATGCTGAAAAGTTAAAGATGGCTGAACCCTGGGAGATGCCAGCACTGGGAATTCCAGGATTCTGCACCAGAATCCCCTGGAATTGCAGGGATTGAATCACCTCAGAGATCCATAGCCCAGAAATCATTCATTCCAAAGATCCCTCATCCCAGAGATCACAAATCCCAGAGATCCCATATCCCAGGGATCCCAAGTCCCAGAGATCCCTCCTTCCAGGGAATGTGGAGCAGCTGGAAATGGTTAAGGGTGGGTGAATCCCAGGAGATGCCAGTGCTGGGAATTCCAGGATTCTGCTCCAGAACCCCCTGGAATCACAGGGATTGAATCACCGCAGAGATCCCATAGCCCAGAGATCACAAA
This sequence comes from Melozone crissalis, assembly GCF_028551555.1. NCBI lineage: Eukaryota > Metazoa > Chordata > Aves > Passeriformes > Passerellidae > Melozone > Melozone crissalis. The sequence goes on along the minus strand of NW_026536311.1, from coordinate 4,616 downwards.
TCCCAAAAATCCCATACCCCAGAAATCATTCATTCCAAAGAGCCCAAATCCCAAGGATCCCACATCCCAGAGATCCCACACCCCAGAATCACAAATCTCAAGGATCCCATAGCTCAGAGATCCCATACCCCAGGGGTCCCAAATCCCAGAGATCCCTCATTCCAGGGAATGTGGAGCAGCTGGAAATGGTTAAGGGCGGGTGAATCCCAGGAGATGCCAGCGCTGGGAATTCCAGGATTGTGCTCCAGAACCCCCTGGACTCGCAGGGACTGAATCACCTCAGAGTCCTTAAACATTAAAATTTCACCGCGGGAGCCGGGTTAACTCCCAGGATTCATGCCCTGGCTACCCCCGGATCACAAACCCACGCTCCCCACCCTTTTTATTTATTTAATTTTTATTTTTTTTTGGGCAGCTCTGCCGCCCCCCCGGGCGGGCCCAGCCGGGAGGAGCGCTGAGCTCACGGCTCGGGGAGGGGTTTGCGAACGAATCCAGTGAAATTGGGCAGGAAGCGGCGGCTCTGCCGCACATTCCCTGCCCGCAGCAGCGTTTCACAGCGCTCGGGAAAACCTGGGTGAGCCTGGGCTGAGCCGCCCCCAGCACCGGCACCGCCAATCCAGGTAAATCCGGGGCTGCGAGCCGCGTTCGGGCTTTATTGACACAAAAAATTCAGTAATTTCAACATTTCCAAACTTTTCTTTCTTCCCGGCTGAAAGTTTCATTTCCCTTCTTCTCTCCGAGTGTGTTTTTCTCCCTCTCGCATCGTGGTAAGAGACTGGAGGGGGGTGAATTTATGTATCTCCTAATTCTAAGTTAATTCTCCTAAATTAATTCTCCTAAGTTAATTCTCCTAAATTAATTCTCCTAAGTTAATTCTCCTAATCCCGAGTTTTGGGGTGATCCTTCGCCCCGGATTTAGCCGGGCTGCGATGCCGAAGAGTTTCGGTGTCGCTTTTTCAACAAGTCCTGGCCGAGCTGGAGATTTCATCCCTTTCTTTGCTCCCAGCCATTCCCGACTGGAATAAAAGGCGAGTTGGAAGCTGGGCAATGGCTGAGCTGGGATTTTGGTAAAATATCCCGAATTTCCAGCAGAAAGCCCATCAGCGTTGGGTAAATCGAGGGAGATTTGGGGTTCTCCTCTCTGGATAATTCCCTGTTTGTTTCCAGAGGGAAAACTCAGATGTTTGGCAGAAGGTGCTAAATATGTCCTTAATTAAGGATTTTTTTGTTTTTCCTGCTGTCACTGCTGGGGATCCTCTGAGCCTCCCAGCAGCTCCTTGAAAATTGCTTTATCCTGGTGATTTTTGGGATTACTTTGGGATATCCACCCGGAGAAACGTGGGATGTTCAACCCGAGCCGGGCTGAGCTCACCAATAATTGCGATTAATATTTCCTTCCCCATGAGTTCTTTGTTGTTAATTGGATAAAAGATCTAAGCTCAGATAATGGAGAAATTAGAGAGGAAGATCCAAGTTTGGATATCTGGGAGTGCAGCAGGAAAATAATTCATCATCCCCACAATGAGCCCATAAAGGTGACAGCGCAGTGCTTCCAATTTTTCCTGGATAAAGCCCGAAAATCAGGGATTTAGGGCTCCTCCTTCCCAGTTTTCTCTGCACTGAGCCACCCACGGTGGTGGGATTTCCTCGGCTGGGGAGTGGGGAGCAATTAAAATAATATTAAATCAAACAAAATGTGAATTGCTGGGACATCCGAGTGCTTGGAGTGGTGCTGGGTGCTCCAGGAGGGAATTCCGATAATCCCCCAGGGCAGGAGGAGGTTGGGAAACATCCCCGAAAATGAGTTTTTAAATGAAATTTAATCCTTGAATCGGGCGGTGCTGGGCTCAGAATTCCTCTGCAGCCCGAGCCAGCAGAGCTTTGGGGGTGCAGAAATGAGAATTTGAGGGGGAAAAGCGCCAGGGACGTTTCAGCAGCTGGGAAAAGCCCCGGGGGTGGCAGAGTTGGGTGATGGAGCCCAGGACGAGGATCCCGGGGGGATTTAATGGGAAATCTGGAATTTCACTGCTCTCACAGGCTGAGACCCCAAAATGGACCCAGTAATGAGGTTTTATATCCATAATTTGGGTTATATATCTGGGGTTTTATATCCATAATTTGACTCTTTACTGTCCCTGTGCTCCATTCTGCTTTCCTTTCTGTTAAGGAAATTGTATTAATTAATATAATAATTAATATCATTTATATTCAATAATTAATATCATTTATATTCAATAATTAATATAATTTCTATTCATTTTTCCCTTTTATTCCTTCCCCTCCTGAGCATTTCCAGAGCATTCCTGATGTGGTTTCAAACCAGAACTCCCCAGTATGGGCACTGGATGAGCCCCAGATTTTGCCAGAATTGGGATTAAATGCATGAGACATTAATTCTTGTTTGGACTTGGATGTTTATTAGTTCTTATTTACATTATATTTCCTTAGATGTTTATTAATTCTTATTTACATTATGTTTCCTTAGATGTTTAATTGTTCTTATTCATATTTACTTAGATGTTTATTGGTTCTTATTTATATTATACTTCCTTAGATGTTTATTTAGTTCTTATTTATATTACAGTCTCACCAACTGAGTTTTACAGCACTTCACTCTAACAAACTAAAATATTGAGCCCCCATCTCTCTCTCTCCAAAGCTTGTTAAGGATAAATTGTCCAATTAAGAAATGACACTGAAGTTATTTTTACTTTTAACTTGTGGCCTGCAGTGTGGACTTTTCTATCCATTTACACAAAGCCACTTAACTCATGAAGGAGGTGAAGAGGGACCAGCCTCTGCCCTAAAACCTCTATCTTGATTTACAGTTATAGTTACATGTGTGTTGATATTTATACATGTGTTTATTTATGTGTGTTTGTATTTAGTATTTAGAATTCAGTATTTCTATATTATATGTTTATATTTATTTTATATGTATATATATATATGTATATATATAATAGAATATATTACTATATTCTAATACCTTAAATTCCAAGTTTTCCCCCTGTGATGTCACACACCTCTATCCAAACTCCACACCCACAGTCCCCAGTTCCATCATTCCATTTTGGAAGATTTCCCCACAGCCTCAGGTCAAATGCAGAGTTCTCCTGGGGGTCAGTGCCTGACTGACAGACAGACAGACAGACAAAGCCTTTTTGGACACCCTCAGGGCCCTTTTTTGGGTGCCTTCAGGCTTTTTTTGGCACTTTCCAGGCCCTTTTTTGGACACTCTCTGAGCCCTTTTTTTTGACACCTTCCAAGCCCTTTCTCTGGGCCCTTTTTTACCACTCTCTGAGCCCTTTTTTGCCACCCTCAGGGCCCTTTTGCCACTCTCTGGGCCTTTTTTAGACACCTTCAGGGCCCATTTTTGACTCTTTCAGGGCCTTTTTTGGATGCTCTAAGGGCCCTTTTTTACCACTTTCTGAGCCCTTTTTTGCCACCCTCAGGGCCTTTTTTGGACACCTTCAGGGCTCTTTTGGGACACCCTCAGGGCCCTTTTTTGACACTTCTGGGGCCCTTTTTTGGTGCTTTTTGAGGCCTCTTTTGCCACTTCCAGGGCTCTTTTTTGGACACTCTCTGGGCCATTTTTTTGGCACTTTCTGAGTCCTTTTTAGGCACTCTCTGAGACCTTTTTGACCCCTTCAGGGCCCTTTTTTGGACACACTCAGGGCCCTTATTGGACCCTCTCTGGGCCCTTTTTGGACACTTCCAAGCCCTTTTTGGACGACCCTCAGGGCCCTTTTTTGACACTTCCAGGCCCCATTTTTGATGCTCTCAGGGCCCTTTTTTTGACTCCTTCAGGGCCCTTTTGTTGCGACTCTCAGAGCCCTTTTTTGGACCCTCTCTAGGCCCTTTTTTGCCACCTTTAGGGCCCTTTTTTGATGCCTTCAGGGCTCTTTTTGACACTTTCAGGGCCCTTTATGGACACTTTCTGAGCCCTTTTTTTGCCACTTTCAGGGCCCTTTTTGTGACTCTTTCAGGGTCCTTTTTTGACACTTTTGAGCCCTTTTTTGCCGCTTTCGGCCTGGTTTTTGGGACACTCTCAGGGCCCTTTATTGACACTCGGGGCCCTTTTTTTGAGGCTTTCTGAGCCCTTTTTGTGACTCTCAGGACCCATTTTTTACATTTCTAGGGCTCTTTTTTGCCACCCTCAGGGCCTTTTTTTGATGCCTTCAGGGCTTTTTTTGTCACTTTCCAGGCCCTTTTTGGACACTCTCAGGGCCCTTTTTTGATGCTTTTTGAGCCTTTTTTTTGCCACCTTCAGGGCCCTCTTTTGCCACCCTTAGGGCCCTTTTTTGATGCCTTCAGGGCTATTTTTTAGCACTTTCAGGGCCCTTTTTTTCACGTTTTCCAAGCCCTTTTTGGACACCCTCAGGGCCCTTTTTGGACATTTCCAGGGTCCTTTATTGACACTCAGGGCCCTTTTTTTTGATGCTTCCTGAGCCCTTTTTGGACACTCTCTGTGCTCTTTTTTGGCATTTTCTGAGCCCTTTTTTGGCACCTTCAGGGCTCTTTTTTGACACCTTTTGGACACTTTCGGAGCCCTTTTTTGCCACTTTTAGGGCTCTTTTTTGGCCCCTTCAGAGCCCTTTTTCAACACTTCCCAG